>NC_090781.1:8349481-8506981 GCF_040054535.1 Antennarius striatus | reverse complement strand
ACTCAAAAAGCACAACAGGAGATTGAAGCCCAAATCCAAATTTATTTCGACAAACAAGTTCACAAAACCAGGTAATCAGTCCGAACAGATGAACAAATCCGATCAAGAACAGGAAATCTGGAATCAGACGGAGTCAATGCAGGGAAAACCATCAATGAACAAGAATGCTGGAAAGTAGGAATAATGGAGTAATGATCTAGCAGGTAGCTGAGGGGCCGAGCAGAGGGGATGAAGGATGGGCTACAGTGGCTGCAGCAACACAGGTGACAGGAATGCATTGACTGAGTGAAGGGAGGTGGAGAAGGATTCTGAAGGGACAGGAATCATGATAACAGAAGAAGCTAAAGATGAATGAAATCCAACCTAAGATTTGACATGAGTCAAGACTACAGGGACAACATACAAACTCCACACAGAAAGGAACTGAAAACCAAAACCTTCTACAATGATTATGTATTTGTTCAATCCGATATGTACTTACAGTAAATATTTTATATTGAAAAAGTAAAAAAAGTCTCATTGTAATGTCTGCCTGGCTAGGATGAACTGGTCACCATAGCAACACACCCAAGCTGATTGTGATTTCAGAATCAAAGTAAATATCAAAGACGGAGAATAAAGCAGTAGTTAATATAAATATTAGTAGTAGAGTTTCGTTCAGGGTTTAGCTCATTTCACCTGCAGATTCCAACAGTAAGTACTGAAGCTGTTAGCTTTAGAGCTAACATTCATTCACTTCATTCTTGGGGTCTGTGTAAAAATCATACGCTGTCTTTGTTCACCTTGGAAAGAGACAAAATGTTTCCTTGTGTTCAGATGGAGTGTAATAGAAACAGAGAAAACAGGAAATGAGTATCAGGGGACTTTAGGGAAGATTTCAGGGTAGTAATGCTAATTGTTTATGTCTGTCTTTTGTCACCGTTCATGCTTTGCAGCCTAGTTGAAATTTGGAGAAATCCCTTGAACAAAAATGGTACGTAGACGCTCCAAAAATTCACAGAATAGTCTGGCGGTCAAAGATGATGACATGCCTCCCAAACAATGCTTGGAGCACAAGGAGAATGATGCTAATCTCAGCTACGATCAGACACGTCAGGAGCCACAAAGCATTGACGAGTGTGGTGATGGCAAGAGGAAGCACAGCAGGAAACAAGCATCTGAAATGATTCCTCCATGCTCTGTGGTAGATGAGCAGGAGGAGGAAAGTGTTCTTGATTCACTGGATCAGATGAAGATCCCAGAATCAGAGTCTGATACCAACAGTGAAGCATCAGTGGATTTAGCTGCTACACTGGAGGAAGAGGACGATGAACTAACTCAGTGAGTGGAGCTGATCCAGATACATGTTTTTACTGTTCTTGATGCGTCTCTATCAACGCATTTGTCTTGATTGGTCTTAAACCTTTCTGCTGTGGCTCCTCCGCAGCTGCATGACTCCTGAGCAATGCATAGCTCTGGAGACAATATGGAGGAACAAGCATCACATAGACAAGGCTGAACTACTCTTCTATGAAAGGCTCTGTGCTTCTGAACTTCCATTCAAGGTACCTTTTCTGATCCCCTTTTCTGTTCTGTTTAGTTCGTTTTGTGTCAGATTTGTAGTGTCTCATCTGCAGATGTTGGATTCTAATTGCAAAATCTTTTTGTGTACCTTAACGTCCATGTATTTCAAACTGATCCAGCTGTTTCCTTCAGATGTCTGAAGAGGTTTCTCGGTGCTCTGTGGTGGATGAGCAGGAGGAGGAAAGTGTTCCTGATTTACTGAATCAGATGGAGGTCCCTGAGCCAGAGTCTGACACCAACAATGAAGCACCAGTGGATTTAGCCACTGCACCAGAGGAAAAGCATGAACTAGCTCTGTGGGGCGACTCTGGATGCTTGCTTTTACTGTTGTTGATACTCTGGCTGGTCTGGTGCTATGAATAGACAAGGCAGAGTTCATTTTACGTCAGGATGTAGTGCATCCCTGGGATTTGCTTCAAAAAAATTTGTGCATTCCCAACATAACGTTTATGCATTCCAAAAGTAATAGCAGAATATACAGTAGAAGCCATATGCAAGGATTGAGTTTTGCCAATAATACAATATAAAAACTAAACAAACTGTGAATTTTAATGATTTTATTAATAATGATGTTTTAACTGTCCAAGTAAATAGAAAAAAGAGAAAAATGTTTTAGCCTGGTAGTCATTCTTTAAAAAAAGTTTTAGAAATAAAGATGTAATACAGTTTTGTTTTTTTTCACTTTTGCTTTTCACTGGAAGTACTTAATTCGTATATTTTCCTGTAGACTCTGACCAACCTGACAGAACCTTATCCACATACACAGTTTTTGTAATCTTCACCCTCATTATTTTGTTTTGGATGCTGACATTTAGCCTTGCATGGAAACAATCGCGTCCATTGCGATACAAATGTTCGGATTTTTGCTGATTTTCTCTTGCCTTCTTCGGCGTCTTTATCCGTACTATCCGTCTTTTTCTTCATTAACTTTTGAGTGTTTTTTTATTCAAGAAAGCACTTGTTGTCGCTTGGTTTTTCTCCACGTTTGCGTCTTTTCCAGAGGCATACGTAATACTGTACTACTCCTCCATCTCTCACTGCAGGGTGTAAAATGAGCAGACGTCGTGTTGCCGTTGATATTAGTTTGGCTGAATCACGCAGGTGAGTCTTGTGATGAGAAACTCGCGCAAGATCAAAACATAGTGGCCATTTCAGGGTTCAAAATTTAAGTGGAGAGATGGATAAATTGGGAATATTTTTGTTGAATGGAAGTGCATTTTTTTCCCATTAGTATATCAAAAAAAGTAGCATCATTTTTTAAATTGGAAGTACTTAAGGCTTGCATCCCAGGGACGCACATTGTCTGATGATCGTGCGTCCCTGTAAACAATTGTGCATCAGATGTAAGGATGCACTCAAATGAGAACACTAATCTTTTATGAGAAGCTCTGTGCTTCTCAACTTTTAACACAGGTACCTGTTCTGAACCCAGGTTTTGTTCATTGTGTTTTGTGTGTGATTTTAAGCATCCCACCTTCAAATCTTGGCACGGTGGCTAGCACTGTTGTCTCACAGCGAGAAGGTCATGGATTCAAACCTAAGCATTTCCAACATGGCCTGCATGTTTTCTCGTGTCTGTTTTCTCCAGTTTTTCCGGTTTCCCCACATTATCAGGAAAACAAGCATATACAGTAGGAACATTAGGGTTCTGTTGGCCCCTAGTGGTTGCTTGCTCAGGACCAGCTCTCCACACTAACCTCTCAATTTTGTTGTAGAATTGTAGAATAACAAATAAAAAACATTTTCTTCTTCTTCAACCCATTTGTGTACCTTAACATCCCTGTGGCTCCATAGACATCCCTTCAGATGTCTGAGGAGACTCTGTGCTCTGTGGTGGTTGAGCAGTAGGAGGCAAGTTTAAAGTTCAAAGTCAGCTTTACTGTTGGTTCTGCTACTTGCATACACATACCAAAAACTAAAATTGTATTTCTCTGTAACCATAAAAACGGTGATGCAGTGGGTAGCGCTGTCACCGCACAGCAAGGTGGTTCCAGGTTCGAGTCCCGCCCTGTGCAGAATTTGCGTGTTCTCCCCGTGTCTGTGTGGGTTTTCTCCGGGTTCTCCACCTCCAAAAAAACATGCAGCTTAGGTGAATTGATGATACGAAAATTGCCCATAGACGTGTGTGTTTACGTGTGGCTCCGTGGTGCACTGGCGTCGAGCCTAGAGTGTACCGTGCCTCACACCCCCAGTCAACTGGGATATACTCCAGCACCCCAAGGCCAGCGACAGCGAATGGTGCGTCTACCGAGTTGATGTGTTCGGTAAAAGGTTGCACCTCGTGGATTTTGATCTTAACCCATGTGTCATCCACATACCGGAACCAGTGGCTTGGTGGTGTTCTGCTGAACGAGGTAAGGGCCTTGTGTTCCACCTCTTCCATGTACAAATTGGCCACGATAGGAGACACTGGAGAGCCTACCCGTGTCTCTGCCTGTAGACGTTCCCTCTGTACTGGAAATAAGTGGTGTTTAGGCAGAGGTCCAAAAGTTGGCATATCTGGTCGGGGTTTAGGTTTGTCCTGTCGCTGAGGGTGTTGTCCTGTGAAAGCCGTTGTCTTACTGCTTCTACCGCCTCTGTTGTGGGAACACACGTGAATAGGGAAGTGACATCGTATGATACCATGGTGTCATCTGTATCCAGTGTCAGTCCTCTCACCTTTTCCACAAAGTCCATGGAGTTCTGTATATGGTAGGGGTTGTTACCCACTAGCGGGGCCAAGATACTAGCAACATGCTTGGCAATGTTTTATGCGACTGAGTTGATGCTACTGACAATGGGTCTGAGTGGGGCTCCTTCTTTAGGAATTTTGGGGAGACCATATATGCATGGGATAGCTTCCCCAGAGTACAGGTGATAGTAGAGCAGGCGGTTTATAGTTTCCTATAGTTTTGTAGCCTCTGTAGGCAGTCCACAACCTTTTGGTAGCTGCTGGTTGGGTCGCGCTTCAGGGTCTCATAGGTCGTGCTGTTGCTGAGTAGAGACACAACTTTGCCGTGGTAATCTGTTGTGTTCAGGATTACCGTGCATCTTCCTTTGTCTGCTGGAAGGATGGTGATGTTCCGGTCCTTACTCAGCGCCGTCACTGCCTTCCGTTCCTGGGTGGAGAGGTTGGAAGGGGGCACCTTAGCTTCAGAAAGGGCTGCTGTTACCTTTAGCCTTAGTCTCTCTGGTTCTGTTGTGGGAAGGTTGTTCTTTTTAATGGCTGATTCTGTTGCAGTAATGAGGTCCCAAACCGGTACACGCTGTAGGGTGATGAAGTTCAATCCTTTGGTGAGGACGTTCTTCTCTGGTTGGGTGACTTCTCTGTCTGATAGATTCCTCACCCATCTGTCCTGTGCATTATCTGTAGTTGTACTCAGTGGTTTCTGCCTCCAGCTGATTTCTTCTGTCCTTGTATTTTTGTTTGTCCGAGATTGGAGGCTTTGAAACTTACGTCTTTGCCTTTCCTTGCTCTTTGTGTGTTGAGCCATTTGGGCTGTCTAAACAAACTTGTAGACCTCTTGTAGGATCATAGGTGGCAAAACTGACGTGAGTTTCATGGAGAGCTGGTCAGCCTTCATCTTCAGGTCCTCGATGGTGAAGTGGACCTGCCTCACTCTCTCATTTAGGAGTTGGTTTTGACTCTGCTCCAGGATGATGTTTGCGCAATGTCACCTCACTGAAGATCCTAGCCGTAAACTGTTTGGGATAACGTTGCTGTAGCGACATCTCAGGTTGAAACGCAAGTGGTTTCTGTAGTCCGCGATCTTCCTTGTTGTCTTTTCATACTCCCGTACCACACTGAGGTACGTTAATTTTCTTCTCAAAAACACATTTTGTTAAACAAACACTCTTCATTTCAAAATAGAATACATCTTTTTCTGTACATTTGTCTGTGCATTTGTTTTCATGTTTGGTATGAAGTCTGATATTGTTTTATTGTGGAATTTCCACAGGTTCCACCGGTACCGAATGAGTTAAGAGGACATGAGTTGAAAAAAAAAAGTCTATAACAATCAGAAGATATTCTGATAAATTTTAATATATTGTTTTTTTTTATAAAATAATGAAAACATAATTTACACTTAAATGTACAGTCATTACAGCCCAAAAAAAACAGACAAACGACTGCATCACGTACCCCTGACATGTGCAGGGGGTCCAGACGCAGACTTAAAAACAAGCCAAACAGTAAGGAATCAGTTTTGTACATGGATCAAGAGTCAAACAGCATACACAAAAACATAGTACCCTCTCATCTTCACTACTGTCTGTAACAGTGGGAATGTGTTAAAAAATAAATTATCAAAATATTTAACATCTAAAAAACAAACCTAGTTATACAACATTACCATTAATCAGAATGCATTATTGATTTGTTCAACAGAGATCGTTGTGTGCTATAAATAGCTTACAATTATACAGAACATGAACAAACTTGATATGAAAAGAAACCTTTCCTCCAGACAAACGTCACAGCGACACATGCAAGGCTGCATGAACGACAGGAAGGTGTCGCTGGGAGTCTGAACCAGACAACAGGCCGACTGCCTTAAGTAGTATTCCTGAACCTAACACGGGGGTATGACAACTTTTATCAATGCTTACAAACGGATGAAGGAGAAGGATGGAGGGGGTCACGTGAAAGCAGATGCAGCCTACTTAACTTTCATGAGATGAAGAGGACTAGATTCTTGTTTTCTGTCAAACACTTCTCTTCAGTGAGATAAAAGATTCTAAAACGGTATGAACGGGCGATACTGATCATATGAAGAAAATTATTACAGTCTACTTTAGACTAATTCAGCATATCATGAAAAACACTGAATCATATATCTATTATTCCCATGAAACAAACTCACTGGTGGAGTGGTAACTTCTAACTACAATGATGTCAGCCAGATAAATTAAAAACACAACTATAACGGTTGTAAAGGCTGAGCTTCCATCGTGCCGGGCTACAATAAATCACATCGCCCGCACTTGGTTGTCGGTTTAGTGTCCCGAACAGCGTTTGAGGAACCTGAGTGAGTTGGGATTGAAAATTCCACAATTCCAGTCAGACCAGGGAAGAAGCTCTTCTTCTCCCGGGCAGAGGATGAGATGATTCTTTTGTGTTTCATCAGCAGTAGCTCTGCTGACGCAGGAAGAGAGGATTCACTGTCCGTTCAGTTCTAGCATCCAAAAAACAACAACTTTTCTTTCCGTATGAAAAATAGATATAGTAGACAATATCGTAAAGCCAGCCGGCTGTATAAATAGTGTTTATAGCGTTCATTTGGGTCGGGTCCTCTCACACACAGATAGGCTGGTTCTGATGCGGAGGAGCTTCAGTGTTGTTGTGAGCTTCATGTAAGGTAAATGTTTTTACGGCCGACAGCTTCATGGAATTAACGACTAAGCAAAAAATGCAATCATTATAGTAGCATGTCATTTTGTGAATTGTGATCACTCACTTTTATGATTAAAAACGTTTCCAGCGGTTGGTTGAGATCACTGAACGGTCACGGTTCTGTCTAGACCTGCGATCGACCCACTTTCAGCTGGGGTCGCCTCGGGTCAAGGTAGCATACATTGTCAGAACACCGGAAGAGATCACCACCAACTAAATGTCAAACTACTGCGTTAAACATGAGAAGACTTCAAAGTCGCCACACGGTTACCATGACGATGCAGTTCCTTTGGGTCTGACATGACGCTGCTGAAATCCAAATGAGATCTGATGCGGTCACACTACTGAGCTTCATGACATCATTCCCTCGATGCGCTGATGGCTTGTTTCGACGTGTAAACGCAGGAAAGACGCGTACGGTGGCCCACAAGGTCCATTTTACAGTAAACCAGTTTGTTCATCACTCAAACGTCACACGACACACACACAAACACACACACACTCACCAGCGGTAAGAAAATGCATCTTGTGTCGTAATGCTTCCAGTATTCAAGGTACCGTCAGTTTTACACACACACACGCACACACACACACGCACCCACACACATTCACACACGCAGGCATGCCTTTAACATATCAGCACAATATAGATAATATTGATACATGAGAATTGTACCACACAGGCATCTATAGAGTACCATATCTGTAGACCCTCCGTTACAACTAGTGCATTCTGGGAGATGCAGTCTGTAATGAGTTAGTTTTTGGCTGATTTGCAGGAACAGTATTAGGCCTCTCCAGGTGATGTAGTGTTCTCTAAAACAGTCGGGCTCTCCTTTCTTCGTCCCTCCTCTGGCATAGTAGCACGTGTCGTCACACAGAAGATGAGGATATAAGACATTTTGACTTCAGTTTATAAAAATAAACCGGCTCAGAGAATAGAGAGGGAGGGTTGTCTTTTTTTTTTTTAAATCTCCCTACGGGTTAAGGCAGTCCCTTGGAAGCCGAGTGAGGTGACATCATTGTGATCTCTGCAGCCTCTGTGTGTGCAAGGAATCATGGGTACTGCAAGAGCATTCTTTTTTCAGCACCCCTCCGTGTCTGCTGACGTCACTCCCTCTTAGCGTCAGCTTCGTGTGTGAAGGAGCGCGCCTGGCGGTCGCCGTCGCTCTTGTCCAGGTTGGTGAGGAGCTTGCTGAATTTACGCAGCTGCTCGCTGGCCGTCAGGCTCTCCACCTGCAGACGCTGGTTGTTCTCTCTCAGGTCGGCCATCTCTGCCAGCAGAACGACTTTGTCCTGCTTCTCCTGATGGAGGAAGAGACAGTTTGTCAATAGCAAGAACCTTTACCGTTACTCCTTTTGGAAACATGATACAAACATGCTTTTTTTTTTTGCTGAGAGTTGGAGCTGGGACGCGATTATCTCTGACTCGCAAGCAATGATCAAGAGTGACATTCAAACATAGAAATCAATTCGACCAAAAGTAGAAAAAAAAACCCTCTAACCCCCATTAGAGAACGACAATAAGAAAATGTCAAGAAAATGGGTTATAAACATAAAATCAACTTCAAAATGTGTGAAAATAAAAAGGACGTGACTCCTTGAATTGTGTGGGTTTTTGACGAGCTGTGGATGAACAATAAACCTTCAGGGGGAAATCGTTGTGAACAAAGAAATATGAAGAAACATGAAGCTGCTCACTCTCTCCAAGTCGTTGTTCAGCTGTTTCAGCATCACTTCCAGGTGGTGGAGTCGTCCAGACAGATCGTTGGGCACCTCGTCACTGTAAAACAAGGCAGCACACTGTTGCAGGATGGGTAGTGAGGAAGAACAGACTAACTGGTGTTTGTGCATTCATGCTTTTATAACGCTGACAGACTCAATAATCTCCTCATTGGTCTAAAGAATAAAACAACAAGCCCGTTGTTAAGCAGTAAATTACTACAACATGGCAGATTACAACCAGACAGTTTGAGGCACCTGCTGAAGGTGGGTGTGGTTCGAGGCGTTTGAGGAGTGTGAAACTGGACTGGACTGATGACCGGCCTCATGTCTGGACCACCGACCTGTGGCTCCGTCAGCGACAAGAGGGAAACTGCTCTTTGTGCTGCAACAGAGACGCAACCTCTTTAAGAACGCTGCATGGAAGTATGGAACAACCTCAGGTCAGCGCAGGAGCGCAGGAGCAGAGGAGGTTCTGGATCATGTCCAGTTAGTTTGGGACAAACAAACAGACCTCCTGCTTCTAGCTCTGGAGTGTTCTGTGACACGGCGGAGTAAAGATTTGGTAAAATCAGTCAGCTCTCAACACCAAGACAGTCCAACTGGGATTTAAGATGTTAAACTGGTAGTTTGTTTTGAACTGATAATTACTAATCTTAATTTCTACAAATCTGTTCCTTTTATTAAGCAAAAACTTTGATCACAATACATCAAAACCTACACAGCACTTTCTGAATGACTTAAAATTTATTGAAAAATAGTAAGTAGGTCCAGAATCCCACACTGAGCACAAGTTAAACAAACCTACTCCTCACCTTCGTAGGCTTTGGCGGCGTTGACCAAACTGGACCACTCCAGACCGCAGGCCGTGTCAGGAAGAGGCATCAGGCCGGGATCGAGCCTCCTCAGGGGGGGAACTTTGTCTCTAGCCTCTGTGAGAGACAACTCCGAGGCAGACAGAGGCACTGAGAACAAAACGACTGCAGTGAGAAACCAAACCTCTGCTGCTACCAAAAACAACAGGATGGGAGCCAGCGGTTCGTCCACCTGCCTGAAAACAAGACCACAACGGCTCCCGACTCACCTTTCTTGTCCTGAACGTGGTTGGAGGACGCGGCGTGTCTGCGTGTGGGGAGGGTGGAGGTGAACAGCAGGTCACCGGGGGCCATCTGGTTGTCAGAGTTGGCGAAGCTGGAATCTCTGCGGCCGCTGCAGAGCGACTCGTCTGAGAAGGTGCGCTGCAGCGTTCGTCTGGGAGACTGTGGGAGGGGAGTGACACGGATCAAAGATGTGTCCATGAAGTCAAGACTGAATCCTGGTGTAAACGTTTCGGTGGTTCAGGCGTCTTCCTCACCGGATCTCTTTGAGGCGTCTCTCCCGGGTTGTCCATGATGATCAGTTTCTTCAGGTCGTCTTCGATTGTGCTTTTGTACGTCCTTCGTGGAGAACGCAGGTCTCTCAGTGAAGCTCTGAGCCGAGGTTGACCAAAAACGTTTTTGGAATTCGTGTCCACCTGCCTGGAGACACGAGCAAAGCAAAGAATACATCACACACGCCTCTCCCATGCCGACCCAAAGCCTCTACGCCTTCAGCCTGTGCACACACACACACACACCAGTGTTACAACAGCTCCTCCTTTACACACACACATATATATATACACACAGTATTTTCCGCACCATAAGGCGAACCGAAAAGCCTTTAATTTTCTCAAAAACCGACGGTGCGCCTTATAATCCAGTGCTTCTTACATATGAAAACAGTATTAAAGTAGGCCATTCAATGAAGGTGCGCCAATCCAAAGAGTTTTATAGTGCAGAAAATACTGCATGTGTGTGTGTGTGTGTGTGTGTATAGATAGACAATTCTGTATAATATTTCTGCAGGAAATACTTATGTTTATTTCATATTTTACTCCAATCATACTTGTTTTCTTGTGAAATGCACCATAATTCTACCGTGTTGAAGTGGTTACCTCATGTACACATGGATACAGTTATGTGTTTGGAAAAGACTAGGAATCACTCGTTACTACAAGACGTCAAATTTTTTTAAAATCTCGAATCGATTTCAATGGATGAAACGTCTTCAAAAGTTCAGATAGATCATTAATTTGGGGCTGTTTAGTGAGTATTATGTGTACTATAGTATATTACACTGTTGGGATCAGTAAATCAATAATGTCTCCCACGTACTTCTTGCTGCTGCTGTCAGAGCAGGAGGGCGCGGCTGCGTTTGGAAGTGAGGGGCTCGCGTCTTCGGCCTGCCAGGTCGGCAGTCTGCTCTTCCCATATAAGGCCTTGGGGGCGGAGCTGGACAATGGGATGGAGCATAGCTGAGCGGAAGTGGGTGTGGTCGTGGCGGCCCGGACGGTCCGAGTTTTGTCGGCTGGTGGAGTCCTGTAGCCCTGAGGCGTGTAGGCCCTGAGAGGAGGGACGAGACACGCAGACGTGACCGACGCTGACTTCACCTCTAACAGAACGAAGACTAACGACATCTGTGACCAAATATTATATTTTACACTGCAGGATTTTGCTATTTGTGCCTTTAAAGGAAATGATCATCATTTTGAAAAATACGTTACCCACCTGCATCAATTTGATGCAGATCGGTGACGTTTGTGTCAACTGGAGTTGATCTGTGGTTGGTTTAAAGACCAACACTGTAAATGACAATCAGTCCAACACAAGACGAAGAAAAGCTTTCAAGTTTTATTCAAGTTACGTTCAGTCCAGTTTCCAAATTCCCTCCCACTGGCTGAGTTCAGATGAGGGTCGATCGGATGGAACGACAGTTACATGAAATACATGAAAATAAATGCAATGATTACAATTGATCATTCAACAAAACACACTCTACCCCTTTATAACTCTGTGGACCCGTGACGAATCATCAGCCTTCTCTTTCCTCTTTATGTCTACGTTGTGTTGATGGTCCAACACATCTGAGCCACAGGCTGCAACACCACAGTCAATCAGTTTAACCACAGATTACAAGATTTTCTGCACTACAAGGCGCACTGAACTATTAGACACATCTTCGATGAATGACCTATTATAAAGTTTTTTTTATATAAAAGGTGCACTGGATTATAAGGCGTGCTGTAGGTTTTTGAGAAAATTAAAGGCTTTTAGGTGCGCCTTATGGTGCGGAGAATACTGTATTTTAATCCAGAGTGGACCAACGCTTCACAAGGATTAGGCTCTTTTAATCTTTAAAGAAACATCTAGTTATAGATTTCTATGTATATTAACTCACCAAATAGCTGCTCAACATTCTCTCTGTCCAATAAAACTCAACACAACTCTGGATCCTCCACCCACTTCACGTTAGCTTCATAAACCACACCACAAACACGCGTCTCACCAGTCGATCTCTCTCACCTGGGCTTGAATGCATCCATTTTCTCAGCGCTGGAGCCAGGAGGAGGGAACGTCCTGGTCCGGTACCCTTTGCTCTGATTGGCTGTGGCCGGTATGATGGGGGACGACTCGCGTCTCCTGGTTTCTCCCCCGCTGCTGCTCCGTCCCACCGACAGCTCCTGGACGGCGCTGTGGGTGGGGTAGCAGTTGGACATGTTCCCGTGGCGGGAGCTGTTGTAGTGGGTGGAGGCATCGATGCCGCTGTCGTTAGACCCCCCCTTGTTCAGCTCAGGGTCGGTGATGGCTGGGTCGCCGAGGCAACTGCCGACTCCTCGCTCTCCTCCGGGCCCCCCGTCGAACCAGCGCTCGTCGCTGTGGCTGCTGGAGGCGTTGCTGGACAGCGTGTTGCTGCTGGAGTGACTGGAGTACTGAGTCTCACCCTGCAAACGACGACCGACTGACAGTCAGACTCCGTCGTCAGGGGAAACCACGCCCGACGGGCGACGGCCAGGCTCACCTTCGAATTTCTGTTCGGAGATTCCTTCCCCAGGACATCCTGTCTCGCCAGTCGCCTCTGACCTCCCCCGCCGATCGGTCCCCTCGATGACGCCGGCACATGCCAGAGGGGTTCTAGACAGGAAAACACACACACACACACACACTCAAGGGATTAAAACAAATGTCATGGAACCTCCATGGCTGGAAAAAAGGGTTAAATACTTGTAGCACAAAAAGAGTGAAACAACGCCGTCTGTGTTACTTTTCCCCCCACACTCTTATAGATTGTTTAAAGCACTTTTGTATTGAAGAAAAGTTGCAGGAGGAACCGGGAGTCTCGGAACGCAGCGAACTTCCAGATGCTGTCAGCCAATAGGACGCGCGTACGGTATCACGTGAGTACCAACTAAAAATCTGCAATGTAGTGAAGCTGTGCATCTCGAAACGCGAACAAGCGAGGGATTACTGTAGTCTGATTAACACCTGACACACAACTGTCTCTATATACAGACCAACACCATTATCATTATTTACTCTCTCCATTTTTGATGATTCTCAACTGCTGAAGGAAGCATTTGGCTCTTTAGTGGTTAAATGTTCACCGGCTAGTCACTAACTACGTCTATCCACTGCCTGATGTGGAACAGGAAGCATAATGTCCTATAGCACAAAGGCTCCAAAAAACTACAGCTTCACAGAGCCTCAGGTCAGTCTATTGTGATGAACATCTTTCACAAACAGACGGTCATGTGACCCACTTGACATTAAAATGAAGTCAACCTCTGCAGCGTTTTGTTGGAGGTGTACCTGTTTTGCAGCGTTCCATGGTGCTGTCCTGACTGGTGAAGCCTGACGACGACTCCCCACTGGAGGTCATGTCCACACTGAGGTGGGGCTCATAGGGCAGTGGGGGGCGCTGTCCGGTTCCATACCTACAGAGACAGATCATGTGGGAATGAATGGCTTTGAATGGACTGACACGAGAGAAAGAACTCTACACAGAGGTTAAACACAAATACAAAAACGTCTGGACTTTGACTGCGAGGGGATTTCAGTTCCTCTTTCATGTCCTGATGGCGGCTGAATTAAAGCCCGTTCTGTGGCTGGTGAGACGCTATCAACCTCAGCGCTGTGAGGAAGAGCCGCCCACACAACAGATCCTTCCTCTAGGACACAGTCTGTTCATACATGTCTAACTGCAGACCTGAACGCACCACATTACTCAGCCCTATCTTCTGTAGAGATAACACAGTCTGAGGCACACAAAGCAGTCTTTATGAGGAACATCAAACATTTCTCCCCATGATCCACACACACACACACACCTGTCTGGTGAGGGTTTGTAGCGTACGAAGGGGCCCGGTGTGACTCCAGGTGGTCCGATGGTGGACAGATTGACCAGGCCTGAGGAGGGTGAGGAGAAGCTGGCTGAGGGGTTTCTGTAGGGAAGCAGTCTGTCACTTCCTGCAGGAGACAGGCTGTAGTGGTTCTCTGGGTAGCTCACCGGCCTGGGAGACACACAAAGAGGCAGGAGGTCGAGTCAGTCAACCACAGAGAGGCGAGGCTCACCAGTAAGCTACATTTTTTTAAACTTAAACTAAGACGACACTCAGTAGAGACTACAACGATAATAACACTAAACTTTCCTGCATGTCTGTTTGGCTTTCTTGGTACATATCTCAACCCTTCAAAAAGTTTAGTGGGAATCAGTCCATTAGTTTTTGTGTAAAGTAAAGGAAAAGTAGAAATAGAGATAAACAAAACTGGATCAGCAATTTTTTTCCAAATCTGCACTAAAATGTATTCATGCATTTCTCTACCACTGGAAATTCGGAAAAACCACAGTGATTTTTACATAATCCTGCAAACAACCAGCAGACATGGGTAAAAATATACAGTAACCTTAGATTTAGAGACAGACAGACACCCGGCATGTCACCACGTTCTTCACAGACGCAATTATTGTATTGATATACATACTGCAACACAAGATTAGTTAGCAGCTGCCAGGATTTTTATTTTCATTATTATAATCATCCAAGTGAGCGTCGTAAAATCTGCTCAGGAGTAATGTGTGTTTCAGTAGCTGAAGCCAAGCTGTTCATGGATTCACACAGTTTTGAGTATTTTAAGAAGAAAAAAAAAGTCTCCTTATGACTGAACAACCAGCTTGGAAACAAGTCTGAACTGTAGTTTGATCAAATGCACACAACAGCTGTTTATTCAGTCCAGCCAGGATCGTTTTTAATCAAGAAAATATTCTGATAATCCCAAATTACAAGTTAAATCAGTGAAGAAGAAGTCTGAAATCTGGCTAATACTAAAACACAAGTTAATAAATACTGTATAAGTACTGTATTTCATTGTCTATTTGATGACCAAGCATCATCTGTCCTGGTCTTGAATGATTTCCAAACACCATACACTTCATTTGTTCTTTCATGGATGTACTGTATCATTTAAAAATGTGCACATGTTTCTGGATCTTTATTGCTGGGGGGTGGGGGGGGGGCTTTTCTATCCTGTCTATTCATATTAAATAAAAACAACAACTCAGCCCCTGACTGAATCTACGCAGCTCAGACTCTCACCTCTTGGCATTGAAGTGCTGGGGCTCCCTGTAGGGAACAGGCATCAGGGCTTTGTGTGAACGGGGCAGTGGAGGAGGAGGGGGACCCATGGGGGCCCAGCGCTGTGTGTTGGGGGCACTGTGTAGCCCTGGAGGAATGGGCGGGCTGTCCCATCGCCACGTCGGGCGAGGGGAGGGCCGGTACCCGGCAGCAAGAGGCTCAGGCTCAGGCTTCTGCTCGATGGTCTTCATCTCATGCTCCTCTGTGCAGCCCCTGCAGACACAGAGGGAGGAGGGTCCGTCAGAGAGAAGACGAGGGTGGTCACCTTCATCAGCTCGGGGCACAAACACAACCCGCAGCTTAAATGTTCTCAAAGGAGCCTCCAGCCAATCCTCCAGCTCTTTTACACGTCATCAATATTTCACTCAGCCTATTACAGGAGAAAAAGCAGCCATCAAATATGCATAGGCAATTTATTCAGGACAAGACAAACGGAGGAGAAAGGAGGAGAAACAGAAGGGTGATGATGGTGATGGTGGTGGGAAGATGTGTCAATGTGAAGATCTTAAATAACAATTCAGAGTGTAGACTGAAAAACTGAAGTGGTATTACATTATTAAAGACAAATACTACACAAGGACGTGTGTGTCTGTTCTCCACATCAGGGCTGCAAGTAATTTGTATTTTCTGATCAATTATTCTAATTTCTTAACTTAGTTTGGTCTAAAAAAATCACCACATCCTTAAAACTACTGTTTGGTTGATCGTCTGGGACCCTAAAACTAACAGATATTACTTTAGTGGCATAAAAAGTGCATTTGTCTTGAATGATTAATTGGATGTTCATTCATTTCACCTCATTAGCAGAAATCTAAGAGTCAGACTTTCTACCCTAACCCTACTTTAACCTAACCCTATCCTAACGGCTTGGCGTGATAGCAGGCTGAACTGCTGCTTGAGTGTTTAACCTGATTAATCCTGATCACATAAAGCCCTCCATCCATTCTGTTATGAGAACATCATCATTCTAAAGGTACAGAAATACGACCATGAGCACAAACTACAGGTTATTTATCCAAGAAAGAAGAACAATAACTCTCTCTAGGAACACAAGTCAACGCAGACATGGTCCAGACATCCCGATCAACCAACAAAGACCACTGACCCAACAATATCCACGCCGTTACATAATCCCAGTACCGACCTTAGAGGGAGGACAACCTGCATTTGTTGACATGCAGTGATTCTTCCATGGTGCTGGAGGAGAAACTCACCACAACATCACACCTTTCCACCCGGGTACTCATCAACGTGGCACGCTGACGGCGGAGCCACAACACTGAAGCAGGAGAGACACTTCCAACTCTTCTCTCTCTCTCTCTTTCCTCCCTCCACCCACTTCTCTCGCTCTATGTGGTGCTGAAACACGCCGTCCTCTTCACAAAGCACATCTCTGCCTCTCCAAATCCATGCACCCAACCCTGCCTCTCTCTCTCTCTCTCTCTCTCCAGCTTTTCATTCGCACAGGCTATGCATTTTTAATTAATCACTTCCACTCATTTATTTATTTATTTTGTGGTCTCCCCTTTTTTCCCCCCTGCAGATTCCAGGCCTTAATCTCACGCAATCTGCTTGCTTGGCACACAAACGAGTCAGAGAGAGAGAGAGAGAGAGAGAAAGGGGGACAGTAAAATATAAGACTCTAATTATCAGCTGTACTTCAGAGAGAGAGAGAGAGAGAATGTGTGTGTGCGTGCATGTGTTTGCATGTCAGAGGGATATAGCGTGGTGTAATTAAACTGCCTTTAGTGGTAAAGAAGTCTGACTGTAGTGCGATCACACAGTCAGACACAATAACTGTATTTAGGATTCCTGGCATTTAGTCCGACACAAAAAACCCTTCACTTTGGTCGTTTCTTCACCTCCACATCAGTGTTTCCTTGTTCTTCTGCTCTGCCAAGGCCTCCCATGTAATGTTGTAAAAAAGATAACCAAGAAAAGTAACGTATTGAGGGAGGAGGGGAAACAAGGCGATGGAAAGAATTATAGATTTTGTCAATCGCTGTTTAATAAGTGCTTCCCTTTTGTCTCCTGAATGTCGGTCCATTTCCTCTGAAGCTACACCTCGGTGCTTCTCTCCGTTCGCTCGCTTCCTCTTTTCACACACACCCACATGAAATCCTCTCAGTGCTGGAGTCTGGCCACTGGCTCAGCGTGCCTTTGTGTGTTTGAGTGCGAGTGCTCTGGTGCTGCAGCTGCTGAGTGGAGGTCGACATACCTGCGAGGGCCGCCTTCTTCGTACGGAGGAATGATGACCACTTTGACCGTGACCGACGTTCTCAGCAGGTCGATCATCTGCTCGTGAGTTAACGTCACCGCAGCAACTTTGCAGATCTCCACCAGCCGACTGCCCTGCCTCAGTCCGGCCTGCCAGGCGAAGCCGTACTCCTCCACCTGAGGAAAACACAACCACTGCTTTCAAACGCTTCGTGGGTGAAGGTCTTCGCGGTCTGCACGGAATCCGTTTTGACAGGTGGTCCTGTGACGGTACCTCAGCCACGGTGCCATCCAGACGTACGTGGAATCCCAGCTGTCCCAGTCCGTTTCTCCTCAAAGTCATATCAACCGTCTCGCAGCCCACGGTCAGCGACTGGCAGGGAGACAGAAGAGATTCACAGTGTGATCGTGTGTATTTAAAGAGCATGGAAGTATCCACTAGAAGAAAGCATCATGAATGGACATCCGGCCTGAAGGCAGCGTGAAGGCAGTTCAACATTTAATCCTGATTCTGGAAACTTTATCAAAACGTCTAAAATGCATTCATTTGGTAGTTTTAGAAAGATTAAGTTGTTTTCTCTTGGATTAACACAAATCTCCCCCTTTCCAGCATTTATTTCATTAAATTTTCCATGGATTATCACAACATTAAAAGGTCTGTCCTCTGCCAGTGCATGATTGCACAACCGCATTGAAACAGCGGTTGCAGAAATGGATGCAGAAAGGGTCTTCATACTATAAATAACTGGGTGTGTATTTCACTGTAAATCTAACAGGTATGGATTATAATTTGTAGTCAGAATCCAAGTCCACATGCAAATTATCTTTGCAATTCAAATTATTAACTTTCTCAGCTTAATGTCTAAAAGGGGAAATATCACAGTAATCGTGTCTTCACAATAATTCCACACAAAACAGACGAGTGAGCTTCACGCACACCTCCATCCCCAACGTTTCAGAGAACCCAACACACTCATGAAGAAGAACAGTGGTAAACAGGAAACCAATAGACATCGACGCTATTCGCCCAACAGTCCGTCGCTTTCCAGGTGGACGGTGTGAGGGTTGACTGATGATGACTAACTACTAAAAACCAGGAAATTCCGAGTAGGCAGTCAGTGCTAAATGAAAAAAAGAACCAATGCAGTCAGAGACTGCAACATCCCGTGACACCCGAATTCAAAATGTTACCCTGACCTACTTGCATAGGTCAAAGATCAAAAATAGTGCTCTGACCTACAGTTAAAATTTGACCTTGACCTAGTTTTGTCAAGGTCAAGATCATCATCTCATTTTCATCCCCTTTGCTGCCCGACTAATGTGCTTTTTGTTTCATCTTTCTATCTGCAACGGTTGCAAAAATATTTGGTGGACTAACAGACGGACGGACGAACACGCAAACGCTGACAATTACAATACATCACCGCTTTGCAGAGGAACGTAACATCCATTGATTGTAAACGAATCTCAACATGAATACAAAACTAAACGAAAGGCTAACAGCAACAGCAGATAATGACCCCCCGTGTCTCTGGAGCACGACAGGGCTACGTTCCAGCCTGGAGTCACTTCCTGCGTCCAGCTGGGACCACAGAACAGGACGATAATCTGGTTGTGTAGAACAGGGTCGCTCTGAAGTCTGGATTCTCTGCTTCAGACCTCACTGGCTGCTGAGTAACGATGTACGAACACATCTTCTGAATTCACTATCATTCTATGGGCTGTAAAGGAAGGTTTAGCGAGTCAGACTGGGCTCAGGGGCCTCCAGTTTACAGACTGATTCAGACAGAACGGGGTTTGGGTGTCCACCATCACACTCTGATCTGGGACAAGCTGTAAAGTCTCACCTTCAATCTCTGCACCACCTCCCTGATGTCCTGAGCGCAGCCCTCTGGGACCCGCACAGCGATGTGGTCTCCTCTGCCGTAGAAGATCTTCAGCGCCAGCCGCTCAGGCGTCCAGCCAATCACGTCGGCACAGAAGCAGTTAAACACCACCTCTTTGGTGGAGCAGTCTATCAGGAGGACGTATTCAGCCGACAAACCCAAGGCGCAGGACACCTCCGATCCACCGCCGCTGAAGTCCTGGGCTAGGACTCTCCAGGCCACAGCCCCGGCGGCCCCCAGCTCCGCCCCCTCCCTCGCCTTGGAGCGCTCGCGCTTTTTGGACGCGAGGGAGATGAGGTTGTTCAGCTTGCCGGCGGAATCGAGCGGCGTGTTGCTGACGTAGTTCTCAGCCAGGTCGCGCAGGTATTCCTGCCGCGTACGCGTTGCCATGGTGTGGAACTTCTCAGACTTGTGCGCTGCATTTTCAGCGTTGATAATTTTGGCGAGGAGGAAGTTTCGGAAGGCCTCCGGGTCTCTGAAGGTGACACCGCTGGGAATGGGTGGACCGAAGGGAGGCACGTCCTTCATTCTTGTCACAGCAACACTGAAAGAAAAGATGAACCAAGAAGGGCTTGAAGTAAGAGAATTTTTTTTTAATCATGCATCTATGAACATGTGCTCGTTCTAACGCTGGCTCCTTTACCTGTAACAGGTGCTTTCAGAGCAAGGGTTGTGCACACGGACGATAACAAAGACGTGTTGGAAGTGAGAGCGAATATTCTGAGGTGTGAAAGGCAACGCTCCCGGCTCCTGAAAGATTATGGTGACGATGTCGTTTCCGATGTGCCTCTTTCTCAAGAGCTGCAGGTGGGGGGGGGGGGGGGGGGGGGATAAAAAGGACAAATTAATAAAACGCCTTGCGTTGAGACAAGAGACCCACTTGTCAGAAAGTCTGACAAGTGGAATCAGAGTATGAGACACTTGCTGCTCAGCACCAAACAACAGCTCTTATGTAATTTGTTTTTCAGATTCTGTGTGGGCTATTTGTGTGTGCTGCTTGTCTGGCTATCAGCGTTTGTGTAGGAGATATGGCACCGAGTCCCATCTCCATCTGGGGCGAGGCTCTTGCCAATCTTTGCCTCATTCTCAGAGAAAAGTGTGAAAGTGTGTGTATATATATTATACATATAATATAAAAAAAATCTATTTATCTCTCCACACACAGACCTCAGCTAGTGAGCTTTGCAGGGACTGTAAAACTTTAAAAAAAATTATAAAAATAAATAAATATAGAAAACGTCAAACTCAAGGCCCGTGGGCCAAATGTGGCCCGACACATCATTTAATGTGGCCTGCGAGAGTATTTAAGGTCAGAGTGTGTAAAAATAGTGTGCCTGACCAAAAACTACATTTCCCACAATGCAGTAATTAATCCCATTTCAACTTTTACAAAAATGTTTTGAAAAAAGTTAATGTCCTAACTTGTGTTTGATTTCATAACCTGACAAATTAAGATCTACGTATGTTATAACAGAGCAACAAGGAAACTGTAACGTTTGCACCTTAGATTACATTGAGATACCCCCCCTTTAGTGAAAATGAGTTTGACACCCCTGATCATTATATACTGAATATTAGCAACTATCCTAAACAAAACCAAATACTGTACAGCTGCTCTTTTTCCTCTACGCACTGATTTATTCTTGCTGGTATTGTTGGTCCTCTGCTGCCACCTAGAGGCCAGTCTGAGCCTTCAGGCCTTTTGCTGATGTAGTCTTTACACCTCTGGATGGAGTTATTGTACCATTTAAAAAACTCCACTCACTGATAGTGTTCAAACACACTCCAGAACTTACTAATCAGATCTTGTTTCTCGTTTCATCGCCATTCACTGAATATTCAGAGTTTAAATAGCATGTGGATTTAAAAAAAAAAAGTTAATAAATTCACAGGCTTATTTCACACATGAGGAGGTGTGACTGACCCCCCCAATAGCCTCCACTGTTCTGCAGTGATGTGCTGACACATCAAAAGTGTATGCACAAACCTTGAGCAGCACCGGGCCTGTCCACACACACACACACACACACACACACACACACACACACACACACGTGTTCACATGTGTGAGCCCCTCTCACAAACAGTTACGCAAACTATTAAAAATACCCTCATGCAAAAAGCTATCCAACACACAGTCCGTGCTGCAAATACACAGCACCCTAGAGAATGTGTGGGAAGCCAGCTTTATTTAAAGTCCTGAAAAAAACTGAGAGAAAATATAGAAACTACTCGCTGCTGAACCCCACCCAGTTGTGATCCAGTTAAAGAGGCAGACAGAAGAGGCCAAAGAGAAAGACCGGACAGAAAGGCCAAACCACACAGAATAAACACTATAAAAACATGAGAGAGCCAATAAAACAGGAATGAGACTTAGATTGAGGAGGGTGCCACAAGTCACGAGTTTCTATTTGTTGAATTCTTGCTGTGGTTCCTGAGCGGGAGCGAATGACAGAGGCTTTAACTGACAACCACAGACAGACTCTTAAAGGCTCTCTGTGAGCCTCACTATGGATTTATTTATCAGCTGCACAGACCAAACCTTGGTCATTGGGATGGAGTCGGTTTCCCTGTGGGTAGGGGGGGCTTGTGAGCACTTACCTGCTGGGGGTTGTTGGGCATGTACGGCAGCATGGTGGACACGTGGAACATGACCTCATAGCCCTGGTAGGTGGTGTAGAGGGAGTGGGTGCCTGTGGAGTCGGCTGAGGAGAGGAGATATTTTAATGTCGCGACAGACGTTAGGGTTGGGTTGTTAATGACAGAGAACAGCTGAAAGAAGAGTCATTTTCCAGACAGAATAGAAAACGCTGTAAAAATAAAGGTTTTTAATCAATGGACTGTTCCAGATTTAAGGTTTCTTTCTACCAAATCTCCTGATTTCTTTGTCCGGGGCCTCACTGATGGATTACTCTGCTACCATTTCAAATGTGCGCATTTTATGAATATATAGTGCTGTATATTCACTAAGTTAACAGGATGCTAAAAGTATTAAAAGGATCGACACTAATTGTAAAAATTATTAGTTAACTATTTATCTGAAGCATAGGGGATGATAATGCAGTGATAAAACCATAAAGTTTGTAACCCTGGGCGGCTGCAGACTTTAAACCTAAACGTGCCGTTGGTCAGAGGGCCCAGAAAGTGTGAACTAATAAGATAGCCATGTTGAATTTTAATTAGAACCAGCGCGTTTTACTGAACGCAGCGCACCTCCATCTCAAAGAGGCTCTTGTGAACACTCACTCTTTGTGTCAAGCTGTGCAGCATATTTGGTGAATCCTTTGAGGAGCACCTGCTCCCCCAGCAGCTCCAGGAAGGCAGCGAAGGCGGACGACGCCTCCTCGTTGTTGTACATCTCTTCCTCTGTGCTCTGACCGGCGCGGCACAGCAGAACACCCACCTTGTGCTTCTGACTCAACTGTGAGGCAGCGGAGAGACGACATTAATGTTACGCAAACGGCTGAAAAGCCACATTCATCCTGACACAACTGGCTTCTAGTGCAGCATCACGTCCAAGGAGATGTAAAAATGGACTCTCTTAACGCATGTTGAGCTCCACTTGTTTTTCTTATAACAAAAAGACGTCTACTGGTTTCCGTTAACAAAGCAGGGAGATAACGTAACTACAGATTAAAGCCTTTTACGGTTACACACCGTCCAAAGACACCACGCCCTGCTTCCCTCAACTCTCACTGCCCTCAGTCTAATTCTGGACTTTGCACTGGCTCTAAATCAGTTAGACAGGCTTTATACACATTATCTGAGCAAACCATATGTGACTGTGTTTCCGCATCGGCTCATAGTTTAGCCCGTCTGGTTTACACTGATTTTACTGTACCGTACTGTACCAGGATGGTTCGCTGCAGGGATTAACTGTAGCTTTTCCAGATTTTATTACAGAAGCTGAAAAATAAATTGCAAACACAGACAAACTTGTATAACACACCCCCTGTTCGTCCAGTTTGAGGAGCTGCTCTGTCACTTTTGGCGTGTTCACTGCGAGTCTCAAGCAGGAGATGTTGAGCTCTGGGACGACCTGCTCCAGGACCTCCTTGAGCGGCAGACCTCGCAACGTGCCGTGCCTCGCCGTAGACGCCACCGCGTCCTCTAAGACGGAGCCGCGCTGGGTCACCAGCTAAAAGTGGGAAAGGAAAGCGATTTAAAACAGGAAGTAATTCATCATCAGAGTTTAAGAATGTAAATATTTCAAAAATCACACTGAAAATGTAAAAATGGTAGCCGACTTTCCAAAAAGAAGTGAACAGAACGGATCTGACTCAGTGAAAGCAATATCGGCAAAAGAAACCATGTGCATTGTTATCTCATAACACTCAATGGACTCTTCCATTCATCTCCTTCCTCTAAATTTAAACCTGCCCCCCCCAAACCCCCACCCTCCCCATTGACATGTTGAAACTGTTCCAGTGTCGTGCTAAACTGTATGACATCACATAGATGCTGCTCTACACTGCATATTCTGTCAATACTGCTGACTATACAACTAGATAAGGTGTATCTGAGGACAAAGATGTGGCCACAAGTGGAAAAAATGTAAAAAGATGAAAAACTTTTGTTGAAAAATCACAAAATGAATGTGAGCAAACTGTAATCATCAGTTCAAAAGTCCCCAAAATGTAAAAAAAAAAATAAGCAAATTGACAAAACCGGTTATGAGACACAGGATGTAGGACCCTGTGTGACACGTCAACACCCCAAGATACGCCGATGGAAAGTGTAACCCTCTATGCCCCGTTTGGCAGGGGCATGAACAAAGTCTGGGCAATCAGTAGCGCAGGAAGCTGCATTAATGTTACTGACATTAGGACGAAGGCACTGGCAGGGGAAGGTCAGGCTTACATACAGTAAGTGTGGATCTGCAGGGGGGAAGGTGAGCAGCGTAGAGTGGGCCCATAGAAGATACTAATGCCCTACTGCCTCACACACGCACGCACGTTTTACATCCCATTGTATCATGAATGGAGATTCTGCTCTGGATCATGCTGATCCCTGTCAAGAGGATATCGACCTACATTAAAACGATGAGAATATAATAACCTCAGATGCGTGCGCACGCACACACACACACACACACACACAACACACACACACACACATCACACACACTGCACATATGAAGCTTCATTAAAAATGAATGGCAGACGATCGCTGGCAGAGGCCGGACAGACAGTCACCTCAGAGACTCCGGCTCGTGCCGGAGAGAAATGAAACCTGACGGATGCGAAGCAGCTGAAGTTTCAGAGCTGCCGTTTCAGCTCCTCGGCATCTGCGCCGCAAAGGAGTGAGTGAGTGTGACACGCCGAGCGTGTGTGACGACTGTGTGTGCTACTGTGTGATCAGCGAAGAAAGAGGAAGTGTGTCCACCTTGCTGCGTCAGCACTGCTGCAGAGAATTAAATGACAGACTTTATGGGGGTGGATATTTGAGAGCAGCTGTGGCGTGAGTGGGAGGAAATAAGAGTCTGCAATCAATGCCATTTCTTTTTTTTTCCTTTTTCTGTGTGGGAACAGTGGGCTTGTGTGTGCTGGTTGTGTGTGTTAGCTGAGCTCTGTGTACTCGGGGCTGGAGAGGCGCCATTGTTATAACAGGACTAAGGTGATGGGGCCAGGCAGCCATGTAATCCAGCTTAAAACAACAGCAGCACAGACAAAGACACAATGAGCAGAGGCAAATACTGACGTCTGACTGACCTCCACCACAACACACTTGAAAATAATACAAGCCAAAACAGAGATCACAGATGATCTGTGGGATACAATAACAAACTAATGGCTACTTTCACTAAATAATTATCTACTTTCCCAATTACAGTATTTTCCGCACTATAAGACGCACCAGAAAGCTTTTAATTTTCTCAAACCAACAGTGCGCCTTATAATCCAGTGCGCCTTATATATGAAAACATTTTAAAAACAGCCTATTCATCGAAGATGCACCTTATTATCAGACACGCCTTATAATCAGACACGCCTTATAATCCAGTCTGCATTGTATGTGGGGGGTTAGAATGGGTCATTCATTGAAGCTGCGTCTTATAGTCCAGTGCGTAAAATACTGTACTGATTCAGCATTTTGCCTAAAAAGGGCCCAGATAACAAAACAAAGAACAAACAAACGTCACTCTCCTGATTACCAGCTGCTCACTTTACACTATTTGATCAATCAGAGTGTGAAAATGTTTGGGTGTACTCCCTCTGACAGAAGGCTAGAGTAGCCGGTGTTTGGTTTGGCTTTGCCTGTATGAGACGGGGCAGGTGGAATTTTCCACTGGTAGAAAAGCACTGAAGGGATGAGGGGAGGACAGGAAGGAAGGATCAACTCAGGGCAGAGAGGGTAAGAACGGCAGGTAGGGATACAGCAAGAGGACTGGGCGTAACGAGAGGAGGTGAGGAATTAACGTGTGTGTGCACACTCAGTGACTCACCACTGTGTCACTGCTCAGAAATCCACAAACAAACACACACCAACGCCAGGTCTAGTCGTACCTCTCTTGTTCTAACGATAAGGCGATACTGGTACTGGTCTTTCAGGTCTTTGGTGTCTTCCAGTTTCTCCCTGCGGATGCTCACAGCCATGGCGCCCATCTTCTCATCGGTCCCAAAGTAGTTGGAGTGTTCTGGTGGAGAACGAGGAGACATCAGTGACGAGAAACACGTGGATTTATGTTGTAAAATGTGAGTAATTGTTGGTTTTGTCCATCTCCAATGTTTTGACTGTCGGTTGAGCAAAAGAAGGCATTAAAATGACAACTTTAGCTTCAATAAAATTTGAGGCACATTTCCCATTACGATAAATAAAAATGCCGCATCACACACTTATTATAAATCAAAAAGTTAATCAGGAAGCTCCTACCGATCAGATCATAATGAAATTACAAATCAATCGACCTAACAGAAACTTAGATGCCGAAGTTTTTCTGCTGCTATGACAGCGATGGAAAAAGAGCTGATCGTCCTCTTCTGAAGCTCCTCAACGCAGCGTGGAATTCAAGAAACAAATTCTACAGGCACACAGAAAGGAATCGGTCCTGACAAGCTCTCATCCTCGTCGTCGTGTTCGACTCATGATCTAGGACGGCGTACACGTCAGGGAACTCAGGCCCGCTAAGCTTCCACGCCGTGTCCTGTGGTGAGATGTCAGCTTTCTAATGAGGCTTTATGATGTGCCTGCGAGCCATATCACAGGTCACGAACGCACACATATACACACTCACACACGCAATCACAGATGCATTCTGTGGAGAAGCTAAGCCGGGAGTGAGTCATTAGACGAACATATTTTTGGAACGATAACCTTTATCTGTGTGGCTGCAGGCCTGAGTCCTCACACATACATGCACACATGTGCTCCGAACACAATCTGTCACTAATTAGGGTGAAGCCAGATGATGGTCGCCGAGGGAACTTTCATCTGCAGCGTCTGATAAGAAATGGGCATATATCGCGAAATATCACAGCTATCCCTCTGAAAGTTAGGAGTTACTTCAAATAAATTTAAAAAATAAAAACAGATGTAAAACAATGCTGAAGCGGACAGCTACGCTAAGTGGTTGTCGTGGTCGTGTGAAAAAAGCAGATCATGTATCATCGGCTTGAAGATTTGCCGACAGTCCGGTGTCAGGTAAACGTGTCGTAAGAATTCTGGGAGTGTTTCCAGCTTGGCCCATACGGCTCTGCAAGGACCAGCAGATATTAACAGCTGCAGGATGAGGAGAGGGTGACACTGGAGGAATGACATCCATGTTGTATAATTCATACAGAGCAATAACAGAGATCCACATCAAAATATAGCAGACATCAGTCTGAATACTGAGAGGCACCAGCAACGATAAAGGCTTTCCACATCCGTTAAACTGCTAATGTCATTCCGACAATTGTTTTATTCAACAAAATGTCAGTTAATTTCAAAAGTGAAGCATCGCTTTAGTTCTTCAGATAGTTTAATCTAAAAAAGCCACATTTTCAGATGTACGTTACAAAAAAACTCCTGATATCCCTTTGCCATAGTCTTATTACCTTTTTTAGTCAATTATATGTTCAACTGATCTATTTATCAATAACTTATCAGTTTATAAAAAAAATGTGGAAGAACTGCAGATTTATTCGAAACGTTTGGGAATCAATTTAGTAATATACTGTATGAAAAAAAAGAAATTAAATACTCTCAGTGTTACCTCACCCATTCAGCCACTGGGTCAGTTTATGCCTCTTTTTAAATCTCCTCGAAAATCATTCACTGGACATTGTTGTGCATTAGATAATATCCTGTGACAACACGTAGTAAACAGATAATGCTATAAAACTCTTAATTCCTGAAGTGAAGAGAACACCGTGAAAATCTCGTATAAACCTTGTGGAGACGTGATTACACACCGCATATAATTCAGGGTCCTCTTGTAGACGAATACATGCCGAGACTTGCTGCCAACATTTGAAATTTGGGCAAGAACACACATTATGCATTAGGATGACATCAACTTCTTTTTTCATGGTGAAACATCAAAATTCCCAGGTTTGTCAGACACATGATGACACATGCAGAATCATCATTTGAGCAATTATCATCATTGAGGTACTAAAACTGAGTTGAACATATATGCTGAGTGTGTAAAATCTCTTAGAGGGGTTTAAATCCGTTAGAATTAAGAATAAATATATCTACAGTATAAAATAAGAGACTGAAAGTGGTGTCAAGATTGATGAGGTAACACAAAAGTTAAAAAATCAATATAAACATATATTTTCCCTAACCCAGAGTTCATTTTACCTCAAGAAAGTCGTTCATCACTGTGATGCGCTTCAAGAAAAAATTGTTCATCCCAATATGACATTTATGCATCCCAAAAATAGTAACAGAATATATGGGACACATACGCAAGGATTGATTTTTGCCAATAGTACAATATACAAACTAAACTGTTAATTTTACTGATTTTATTAATAACTATGTCATAACTGTTTAAGTAAAAAGAAAAAAAAAGAGTAAAAATATATATTAGTTTTATCTAAATGTTAAAGCCTGGTAGTCATTTTTTTTAAAAAGTTTTGGAAATAAAGAAAGATGGAATACAGTTTTTATTTCTCTTTTGCTTTTCACTAAATAGTTTTCTTTTCCTTTAATTCATATACAATACCGTATACTCCTGTGGACACTGGAGAATACGGTACTTTTGATTGTTTTTTATTCAAGAAATACTCATTGTCATTTGCTTTTTCTCCAACTTTTGCATCTTCTTCGGAGGCATGCTGATAATCAATCAATCAACATTTATTGTATAGAGCTTAATCACATCAGCGTAAATTTCAAAGCGATAGCTTACGCTTGCTCACTGCAGCGTGTAAAACGAGCAGACGTCGTGTTGCTGTTTGGTCGATTTCAGTAAGGCAGAATCACACAAGTGAGTCTTGTGACGCGAAACTCACACAAGATCAAAACATAATGGCGATTTCCGGCTTCAAAATTTAAGTGGAGAAATGGAAAAAAAAAATTTGTTGAATGGAAGTGAATTGAAAGCTTGCGTCCCAGGGACGATCGTGCGTCCCTGTCAAAAAATGTGCGACAAAGACAAATGGTTATAAGCTACTATCAGTGTCAAGGTGACACGGAAACTCTTTGCCAATATTAGTAAATACGTAGCATCTCAGTGTGGACTCCTGTGTGACAGTGATGAAGTTGGATGACTTAGCATTAGCATTAGCATTTTGAAGCCTCTATTCAGAGTCACTGGACAGAAACTGTACTGTTGTGTAAATCAACTGCGTCTCAGACTTACCTTTCCCATGGAAGTAGTCCCTGTAGTACCTGGCCCCCAGGTCGACGTGCTCGATGCTGTACAGTTTTAGTCTCTCCAGCCTCGTCACCTGCTGCTCCACGGCCACCTCCAGCACCGACACGCTGGCGTTACTCTTCCTCAGCCAGCCTCTCGTTCTGCCTCCTCCTCCTCCGTCTCCTCGCTCTGCTGAAGAGCTGATGAAGCTGATGTTTCGCTCCCCGTGGCCTCCCGTCTCATTGAGGAAATGGGGGCAGCAGAGCAGTAGTGGGGGTCCGGGAGGGCCATCCAGAGGGTCCATGCCCAGTGGGGCTGCTATAGAGCCGGGGTCCAGGCTCAGGGTCAGGTCTTCTATGCTGGAGTAAACCGGCTCATTCTCGCTCGGCACCGAGGACCTGGACATGGAGTGGGTTGCTGAAGCAGCCGATGCCCCCGTGGCGGTGTTCCTCCTCTGGGCGGCGAAGCCCCGCTGCGCCGCTGCCTCGTGGAGGTCAAACAGGATGCTTTGAGCATCATAGTGGACAAAGCTCTTGGGGCACACCCACGGTTTATAAGAGGCATCTACCGAACCTCTTCCTCCCCCATCCTCACTCGTCTCTCCCTTCCCTCCATCCAGTTCACCACGACTGGAGCTCCTGAGTTTCCTGAACAAAGAGGAGGTGCCCAACGAAGATTCCATCCCGCCACTTTTCTTCCGCACCCTTTCAGCTCCGTCCTTCCTTCCTGTCCCTCGGTCGTCACCTCCTGTGGGACCAGGCGATGGGGCGGAAGGGAGGGGCGCGTTTGGCGGCGAGTGTGGGGAGCGCAGAAGCTCTCCGAGTTGAACGGGTGCCGAGCTGCGCTGGTCGGGCCTCTCCTGGTGGAACTGGCTGAGCATGTCGAAGAAGCTCTGCTCAGGAATGCCCTGGATGTCGATGGAAGAGGTGCTGCCATATTCTCTGAACAGGTTCCCCACTCCGCCACCTCCACGAGTCTCCACCTTGATCAGAAAGGGAAGAGATTCCTTCGATTTGACACATGACGACATATCAGTGGATGGAAAACAAATATGATCCCAACATTGTTTATAAAATTGGGATTTGAACATTTTTGATCCTCATTCCACGTGAAAACTCACCTCATTTTCATCCTGTTCACTCAGAGTCACCTCGCTGTTGGAGCGCTGTCTCAGTGGGGGAAACACTCTAAGGCTTATAGGTGAGCCTCTTTCCCCGCAAAAACCTCCTGCTCGGAATTCTGTGTCTTTCGATCGCCGTCGAGGCAACCTGGCAATTCCACCCCGCACCAACCCGATGTCAGCTGACAAAACCGACGAGGAAGCTGAAGTAGAGCCGTCGTCTCCGTGGCGGTTGCTGACCGTTTGTCCGTTTTCAAGTAGTGACTCCCTGGATTGCACTCGCCGTGGGGGCCATTCGGCGATCCGTGCCCGGACGCCCATTTTGGGAACGGACACCCGAGGCTGGATGGTGGAGTCGGTCGGGCCAGGAGCAGGGTGGCCATTTGGGGTGTGGTGAAACTGGATGTGTTGGGGCAGCCCTCCTCCTCCCCCGCCATCCAGGAGGTCTGAGGAGGTGCAAGTGACCCCTCTGTCTCTGTAGCTGTTCATGGCACCCCAGGTGAGCTCAGGGCAGGTAGGCAGGGAACTGGCATCCCATGTCAGAAGGGGTGCTTGGAAAGAGGGAGAGGAGGGGCCCCACACACACTCTGCTGATGGTGCAATGGCCCCCAGCTCCCAAAAACATTGCTTTTAACTGGCTGGGTTGTAGAGACTTCACTGGTTCATTGAGGTCAGGATTGGCCCGCTCCTTCTTGGACCCTTTACACACCGAAGAGGATCTGAAAAGAAAGGAAAAACAAATCACTGAGTTTGGCTTCTCAAAATTTTCCTAGATGTTAAAAACCTAAATTCAGAAAGAAGCGAGTCACTCAGCTGAACAACAATGTGAGACAGACAGGGAGATAGAGACAGGGTAAGGAGAGAGGATATGACAGAGGATTTCTCCTATTGAGGCTAATCTACAGGAGGCTGACAAGGGATATTATCATCTCACACTCTTGTGCATGTGTGCACACACAAACACCACCTGAAACATGCAGGCTGCAGCAGCTCAGCAGATTAAAACCACTGAAACACCCGAGACTATTTCATCAAACTAGAGACGAATACAGATCCAAAAGGAGGAGAAGCAGAGCGCCTGGACAATTTCATCACTTCAGACCAGTGCGTATTCATTTCTCATGTTTTATCTCTTGTTTGAAATAAATAAGGCTTACATTGAAGTAAAGTAGTGACTAATTTTACCACACTGCAGGCACTGATCTGAACACAGCCGAGAACTACAAGCTACACTATTCCACTTAGAGTGAAAACAACACAACTTTAAGGCAGGTGAATGAATAGGAATTTTAGGAGTGATGGAAAAAGAGGCATAAACTGACCAAACAGACGGGGGGCGGGTTGAGGTTAATCCAGAGATAGAATGACTGGACAGAGACGAGAACAAGCATTAAGCAGTGCATGACTCATGAACCACAGCGGCCTCTTTTAATGTGAGTCTGCAGGATGCATCAAGTCTTCAACATTCAGCAGCCTTGTAAAATTTGTCTTTTTAATCATCTCATGTGCCTCCTGAGGACTAAGATGATGTTTTTAAAGGTATCTTACACAATCGGGGTACATTTATAGGAATTACTCCTGTAAGCGTGTGAATGTTTTAACCCTCTCACTACACTACAACATTAGTTTCTGACTTCCTATTTGCTGATTTAAGAAGCTCAAGCTCAAAGTTTCAAGTCGTCTGAATTAGTGGGCTTTTCATTTGCTTCATTCCCATCGCCAACAGAAACACTGAATGGATGGACGCTGCATGCCTTAACCAATCACTGGACACCTGAATCACTAACACTTCCTCTTAATCCTAAGAGGAATCACTCATGAACAACTGCTGCTACACCATAAATAACATCATTACTGTGTAAATACCATAAGGAGAGGGTTCCTCGAACTATATTACTAGAACCATGGGAAAAAAAGCTTGTTTGATTCAAATTTGCCTGTTACACAGTTTATTTATTATTCCAAAAAACACGTCATGGTAATTTCTCTGAATGTTGCGATTCAGATTGACCGGCCAGGAATTCATATTTATAGTGTAGCTACGGCTCCACTGGATGACCAGTTTTAACACAAGTAATGACAACATACTGGCAGGGAAAGTCTGTCCGAAGTCCAAAATGACCGTCAATATTATATTTTTCTTTTTATTTGTGACGGTTTTCTGTGACCGCGCATCTGATGACGAATTCTACATCCGTGCCGGTCAATGGTGGAGATATTTCTCTGCATATATGTGCAGGGCCTGTACATCTTTACTTATCGTTGTCCATTAGCAATCAAATACCACCATGAGTGTTAAACAGAGTCCTCTTTAGATCATGTGAGGTAAGTTTAATAGTGATGTTGGATGTAGTGAGTCCGTTAAATACTTTGACTAAAATGCAGGAAACAGTTCTGCCGGTGTTACGCCTGCTTGCAGGACAGAGTAGTAAACATTTTTAAATGTGATTAAATGTGTTTCATAGTGTTTCTTTACACAAAGTCTACTCAAAGTCTCTGCACAGATCTGTTCATCACCATCATATGTAAGACTTAAAAGAGCTTTTATTACCAGAGAACATGCAGAACATCATTTAGCTTCTATTTCACACTTACACCGTTCTGTTTTTAGCAACATGACTTTTTTTTTTATAATTCTGAAAGCCTTTTTGGACGCAACTAATTTTGCCAGCTCCACTTTTCCTTTGTATGAAAGTTTCTTTTCCACTCTAGGGTTTAAATCTAACACTAAAGTCTACTGAGCTTTGGATATGAGCTTCTTCATCAGAATAATGGCTGAAATTCACCAGCCATTTAAAAATCTGCTTGGACTGAAGACAAACATGCATTAAAGTATTTGCACATCAGCCTTTTAAAACGTGATATTGATTTTCAGTAATGGAAATGAAATAATTTGTCTTCTGAATATTCCTGCATCGTTGATCCATAAAACCTAAGAGCTTTTCTTTTCTTGAGATTCGACCAGTCTATTAAAACAGTTTCTTCTGAAAGAGAATCGTTGACCTTTCAAACATCCCAACCGTCTTTCCATGGCTAATCACGACAGCAAACAGTTAGATTCTTCAGACAAAAAGCTTTAAGGAATTCATCCGTGTAGATTAACACAAGCCATTTTAACTACCGTTATTTCACCACTCTGACTGTCAGACAGAATCGGCCAGGTTTTGAAATGAGATGCTTAAAAAAGAGAAAAGCATTCCACTTTCATTTTAATGCCAAACACACCGTGAATCAACCTCCTTTTAGAATCAAATCATCTATCTTTCTCAGTTTTTGTGAATTCAATGAATGTAGAGTAAAATGTATTAAGTTGAGCTTTTGTGTGAATACAGGGTGGTTTGTGTGTTATTTGTGACACACGGTGCTTTAGTCATCACTGATCGCATTACACAATCATTCATAAATGCACGTGGGCACTCTTTCACCGAAAACAAAATCCCCCTGAAGTCAATGCAGCCACACATCTCTATCATGTCTTTGTTCTTCAGAATGGAAGGCACTTCCTGGCCAGAGACTCGCGCTCTGATTGTGCTTTCAAACAGAGTGTCTCCTCATAAGCGGGACTGTCTCTGATCTCCCATCAGGCCTGATCTCAGATTATCGGGCCCAGCTGTGGGGGTTGGAAAATGGCTTCATTATATGTCCGAGGTGCCGGAGGAGAGGCAGCAGTCTCCGAGGTGTGACCGTTTTGGACACACACCCAGAAATCTGTGTGATGAACATTTCCAACGTTTGCACAAGGACACTTTAACCTGAGCGTTTTCTCTTCACTGTGAGTTTGGCTGAGTTCCAGTTTCTAGTGAGCATTGAAGACGTCCTCATGTCATTAGATCCCTGTCCACAGAGGTTCCTCTGCTAATATTCTGTCATGGAGGGTTGCATGATGAGGGAAAGTGGAAGTGGGGTGATGCTCCCTCATTCTTCAGCTTTGCCTTCCTCCCTTCTTTGTTATCCGTGTACAGTACAATCCATTTCATTCAGAGTAAAAACAGACAAAATACAGACTAATATACCTGACTGTGTTTCAAAAGATTGGTGGACAGAGGATGGATTCTCATGTTCATGCTGCCCTGAACAAACATAAACTACATGAAAAGAATAAATATAGATGATTTACTAACATCACACATCTCTCAATGTGTGCTGAATGTAATGACATGCTAAGTACAAAATCAATGAGTCAATTCCTTGAGATCAATATGTCTAAAAAAAAGTTCCCAAATGAATTTCAACAATTTGAGTTTTTTCATCAGCTTTTCTGAACCCATAGACAAAACAACTGAAGTTTGACATGTGAGTAAAAACAGTATTGTCTACAAATGGAGGAGACCATTACAGCTTGCAGCTATAAAACATGTATTTGCTCTGTTGGAGTGATGGAGGGGGGAGCAAGGGGGTTACTGGGTTTAATCAACAGAGCTCTAAAAAGATCTTTTTCAGTTATAAAGGTTACAAAGAAAGGGCTAGAGGAAGAACTAATCACATCAACTATGGTAAAAGACTTGGCCCAAACATCAAAAGATAAAGTGCATGCATTTCAGGCCTTTTAATGACTCACATATAGTAATTAGTCAGCTCTATCCAATTCGTGGCCCTTCTCTAACTGCCTGCAGACTCGCTACTACTTGCTCTGCATGTTGCAGACTTGGCCCGTGTACCACAAACATGCACCAAGGCTGGTAATTACTCAGCCTAAATGGTAGTAATGACAGAGTTAGCAGAGGAGTGGAGCTTCCAGTTGGGTGAGTGTGCTCCATGTGGAGGAGACGCCGCAGATACTGGCTGCTACGTCAGACCAGCGTGGGCTGACCTGAGACCAGCGTGGAGCACACCTGAGGGCTTATAACACATGCACAAGGATCACAGAAACTCCTCAAACATAAACATCAGCAGCAGTTACTTAAAGTGGTTAAATTAGCCAAATTTAGCCAGAGTATGAGTGAGATTATGGGCTGGTTACGAGGACAGATGGTGGTACATATGACTGGCATATGGCAGCAGGGAGCAGAGGCAGAGAAAGCACCACACTAACGGAAAACAATACAGTGTTGGCAGCAACGAATAGTCCAGCGTTGGTGCCGCCACAGCTTCTGAAGAAACAGCCTGGCCAGCAGAAGCCATCTAACCACGTTGGCCCTGAAAGCAACACTGGTGAGGGTGTCCTTTTGATGATCCAGCTTCAGCAGCCAAAGAAACATAAACCTGTCATGGCTAGACGCTCTGCGGAAAGGAGCGTCTGACTACAATTGTGATAAAGATCTACACATCATCCACTCCCACAGTGTCACGGTGGACACCCAAGAATAGCACCACTGATCCAGGATCCACGCTCAGGGCCTATTTTAAAAAGGTTTTAAAATAGGCCATTCATTGAAGGTGCGTCTTATAGTCCAGTGCGCCTTATAGTGCGGAAAATACTGTATTTATAATATACCTTTCCAGGACCATCAACAAGACTATCTAGATGAGACATGACCGCTGGCGTCTCATATCGTGCTGATATCCTTAGCCAGCAGAGCTACAGGACCTTGCTTCATTTAGTATATGAACAGCAGTTGTAGAAATGAGCAGGCACCAGGATAAACATCAGCCTGCTTTGTACAGCATTACCTGATGGAGATCATGAAGGTCTGACACAAAATACTTCAAATGTCCACCGCTAGCAAACAGAACTCTACGAGGTACATTGATATATTAGGACAGACAGAAAGGAAGCAAGATTCTGAGTCTGGAACTCTGACTGGTCTGACTTGTAATTCTAATTGGCTTGTCTGGAGGCGACATCTCTCCCTCTCAGACAGGAACTTCACGAACTTACTGCTCTCTCCATTTCCCCCTCCTTTCCTTTCCACCATTTTCCTCCCCAGTCTTTCCCTCAAGTCTCTCTCGACCCCGCTGTCATTGTCTCCACTCATTTCTGTCTACAGAGTTATGCTGAATTCTGCTTATGTCACGAGTGTCACTTCCATATTCCTGTCTGTCCATCAAACTTCCTTAAAACAGCTCATGGGAGGAGGAAGACTGGGGCTGGGGTGACAGACCACAACATATTTAGCAGAAATAAGATCCCACACACTTTTATTCATTCAGACATCTATGCAATCGGTATAAATATTTCCATGAGCTTGGAGAATCCACATCATCATTATTTAACCAGGCTTGCAACGAGAAGGAGGAGATGAAGACATGTAGTAGAGAAAGGAGACATAGGTAAGATGGAGAGGAGTTTGTTGATAGTCAGATCCTCTGCTGGATGGTTTATTTGTGAAATAAACGTTTTATGTTTCAGAAATTTTCTGATAAAGATTCCACGGTGTTCTGATGGGCATTGATCTCTATTATTTTATAGATCCACAAACTCTAAAGCCGTCAATGTCAGGATATGTTTGGGGACGCAGTAGATGTGACGTGATTTTATTCCATACGGACCTTTGTACCCTTAAACTGATTCAAATGGTTTTTTTCCTTTTAACTGTAAGCAGTGCGTTGAAACACAAGAAAAGGGATTCTCAGGGTGTTTAAAATGTACCATGTCAGTTTACAATAGTCATGACCTCTAAAAATTTCTCATCAGTTTGTGCCTGAGTCCAAATAATTACCAAACGAGATATAGTGTGATGGTGGTGACTGGTGCAGCTTTCCTTCACTGCAGAGGTTATAACCAGTTATAACACTCTGATGATGAGATGCTTTTATCTGAATAGTCAAGAAGAAAGCTCGACATTACACTGCAGAGAGTATTTAGTTTTACACTCCACTAGCCTCTTAAAGGCTCTGGATGTCACATGTCTTATAATAAAATATTCTGCTGGTGAGATGAATTAAACTCAGTCAGATAATCTGTCAAATGTAAGGGGAGAAATCTGTAAAAAATCAATACCAGATGATTACACCTACAGACACATCCACACACAGAGATGACACACAATAACACAGTGACTACGATGATTTAAAAGAGAGATGCCTGCAACAGTCGTTTTAAAGCAATTCACAAATACAAAATACAGGATTGTGCTTAATGCCTTCACACACACATATACTGTATATACAGTATATATGCAACATATGTATGTTTAATATCAAGGTTTTACATGCTTCTACCTTTAACAGTTCCGCATGGAGGTGACAGAGAAGTGAAGTTTGCCAGCAGAGTGCAGGAAGGGAAGGGCAGGCTCAGTATTTTACTACAAAAAACAACAAGATAAAAACCACATTAAACAAGTTGAAAAACAAGGCAGCCAGAGACCGCAACATCCCGCGACACCCCTGAACTCTAAATTTTACCCTGACCTACACATTTTTGTGACTCTGGCTTCCTGAAAATGTTACTTTTTGTTTTGTGATTATATCTCATCAGGTTTCAGAGATGTGTACCTAAAAAGGTAAAAAAGTAAAAATTTGACCTAATCTAATTTTCATCCCCTTGGCTCCCTGAATATAACATCCTTTGTTTCATCTTTCTATCCTATCCAGTTCCTGAGATATGTGCAAAAAATGTACAAAAGTTTAAATTTGACCTTGACCTAGTTTTCTCAAGGTCAAGGTCATCATCTCATTTTCATTCCCTTTGCTGCCCAAGTAATGTGCTTTTTGTTTCATCTTTCTATCTGCAATGGTTGTGAAGATATTTGGTGGACGGACGGACACACAAACACTGACAATTACAATACATCACCACATCACGGGATGTAATGACAGTTGATCTGAGACCCAACTTTTATTAAGGCGAAAAAATATTTAAGTCAAAATGTTGTCGTATGACGTTTACTATAAGATGCAACCATAAAGATTGTGACTAAAAACATGACTTGTTTTTACTTGTTAGCTTGAACACATTGTCCATCCATCCATCCATCCATCCACACATGAACACATTGTGAGTTGACATTTTCAGTCTTTTGTTTTTTTATATTGTCCCCGTGTAGAGGTGTAATAAGGCTTCATATGTGTGTCACAGAGCAGCTGTAATCGGTTCCACATTCATCAAATTATCTGCACTGACAGACGTCTATTGTTTGAGTCTGAACAGAAAAGCCTCAGGCTGTAGCTGTATGGTAAAGACACACACACACGCACACAACCACATACACAGACACACGCATAGATAAAACACCATGTCATACAGAACTTAGAACACTTCATGTGTGTAGCAACTAATATTTTAAATACCGATCTAAAATTACTTTAAAGTTTAAAATTGACGTTTAAAACTAAAGTTGTGTTGGTTTATCCTCCACCATCACAGCATGACACCATTTTCCATCATCTTATTAAGTATGGAGGAGGTGTTAAGGCAACATAAAGGACATCACATACTTTGACTGGAGGTCAATGGGCATAGTGCAAACATAGGAAGGGGGTGGGCTCTTAAAATACAAGTGGGACACAGCGAGGGGTCAAGAGGAGCATGAGCAGAGGGTGGGGTCCAGGAGACATAATATCCTGAGGGGGGAGACCCATTACTGTCTGACTAATACAGTGTAGATCGATACCGATCAATCAGGCTCCACTTATCCTGCCATGGCTAGCATAGCAACGCTGTCCTAAGCAGATGGGGGAGAGGAGGCACAGGGGTCAGCGCATGTGTCGTATCTGTTTTCCTTTAGTGAAGTGTTGGTCTTCAGCAGAATTAGCATTGATTTGAGACTCCAGTTTAACTCCTGTGGCCTGAAAATGAAAGTTCAACTCTGAGTGGAAGCCACACCAGCGTGAACTAAAGATTCCATCAATGGGACGAGGTGGTGTCTGCAGTCCAAATGCCTAGAAATGGAATATTATGATGGGATATTACATTTATTTTCAAAAGTCAGGTTTTATATTTGTCCAAATCAATCCAGAGCAACAAAATGCAAACGTGTTTTGATGAGTATTTTGACGACAATAGGTTCCCACAGAGGACACACATGCACACGCACACGCACACGCACACACACACACATACACACACACACACACACACACGCGCTCGCACACACAGCCTCCTCCACCTCAAATGTTTGTGTTGGTGTGTGTTTTGGAAGGTACAGCTGAGACTTTTGGGGGCTGACATAAGATCCAGTCAGACCCTGGTCCAGTGGAAACACAGAATCCTGGTCCTTGGAAGAAGTGCTTGCGGTGGAAATGTGGTTAAAGCTGGTAAGCCACACACACACTACAAGGCTACACACTCACTCACTGCCAAAGGATTGAATCACCACCACAGGCTCAGCTTTAAATATCTGGAATGCTTTTCCTGAAGTACCTGCGTCTCAGAATAAAATCTGCAGCGCCCTGTTCAACTATTTGTGTTGGAAGAACATTTTTGAAAAGAGTAATGGATACACCAGTGTGAATAACTGGGTCAAATTAATACCTGATGATACAGAAAGAGCCTCATAACACATCAAGGATGGAGACGCCACATCAAAACAACTCAGAAGTTTTTGCAAGAAGCTGCAGAACTGAAGTCAGTGCTGCCATCCACACATGCATGATGGTGTGCGACTGGGACTGGGTCAAGGATTGTGTGTGTGTGTGTGTGTGTGTGTGTGTGTGTGTGTGTGTGTGTGTGTGTGTGTGTGTGTGTGTGTGTTTGTGTGTGTGTGTCATAATTTGCAGAAGTCATAAAAATGAAAGAAAACCACCAGCAATGGATTGAAGAGTTGGTGTATGTGAGGAGCAGACATCTGTGCCTTCATCAGCAGCTTTATACTGTGATTAAAATGGGATTACTATGAAAACACTGATGTGTGAATACATCAGAGCATTTGCTGTGTCAGCTCTCCTCCAGGCTTCAGCCTTCTTGGGTTTTTGCTGTGTGTTGACGAAGAGAATGAAAAACAGCCTGTCTGTTCGTCCTTTACTGCTCACTACGACAGAAAGAGATTAGATTCATCTACAAGTCACAGAAATCTTACATGATAGATGAGTAAATTAATTAATAAATCCCGTAACAATCCTGTGGCAAGTTGTCATGCCATGGGATTTTGATCGACTAATTGAAATTAACATAATACTAATAATTGAGAGCAATGCTGGACAACTTGTACTAGAGAGGGTTTGGGTGAATTCTGGCTGCACACAGCAATGCATCAATTCATCTGCACAAGTTAGAATAATACATATAATTTGGTACAATTATCTAAAATCTTTCAGTCAAAGTAATCTCACTTATACTCCTGCTGGCAGCTCAATGGTTCATTTAAAGAAAACAGAGTTCTATGTCAGCAGAAATAGAAACTAATCCGTTTAAAGTCAGAACAAAACGAAACTGGTGACTATTTTGGTGATTTAATTGTTGCAATTTCCTGACTTGAATGAGAGCACAGAAGAGGAGAGAACAGCCTGCAGAGAAGAGTGGGCTGCCCCATTCACATTCCATCACCGCCATGTGGGGACGGCCGTGCTATTAGCATGTCCGCTCCTCTTCCTCTGCCCTTCCTCCCTCTCACCCCATGGTTCCTCACATCTTTAAACATTTTAACGATGAGGATGTTGGGAAAAAACATTGTGCGTTGCTTCCTGGTTTGGTGAGTTCTTTAAGTGACGCATGACTTTGTGCTGATGTAAAGGTTCATTCAGGAGTAGATTATTTTTCCTCTCAAATAAGCTTGCAAACTCTAATTTTACTGCATTCATCAAATAAGATTGTAATTTTCCATTCAGATACCATCTTTGGATTAAAAAAAAAAACTCCAACTGGATTAAATTGCTTGCAGAGAAACTGAAACACATTCCAATGTGAGCTTCCTCAAGAAAAAACAATCAATCAAATCAGAAATGTCTCCGTTATTGATAACTCTGAGCAACAAAAGGACGATACAGCTTTTTTTCTAGTTGGAAATATTCCTGTGGATGTTTGATCACTATGCTGGTGCCGGTTACCATGGCAACGGGAAGGTGCACCAGCAAAACCACATATGATGTAGGTGGTTATTGCCAGGCAATTACGACGTACAACCTGAGAGAAATAAATAAGAGATGAGTCAGTAATCCATACACACACACACACCTCTTCTGGTCAACTAATGGTGTGATGTCTGTCATCGCTGCAGCACTCAGCATGCATGCACCAACACACACACACACACACACACACACACACACACACACACACACACACACACACACACACACACACACACACACACACACACACACACACACACACACACACACACACACACACACACACACACACACACACACACCACCTTTCACTTGAATCACAAGCTCTCAGAGCTCATCTGAGGTGGTGAAATGGATCTTTCCTATTCTTTTTCCGCTCTGTGTGAACAGCGTTCCATCCTCTGTTCTCATATCGGCTCCGTCTCTGTGGTTTCATCGCTCTCTCCAGGTTGCCTTGTGACTACATGCCATCCAAAAATAAAAGCATGCTAAAATGTGCTCGAAATACACGAAAAAGCTTCAGGACACAAAAGTGCACTCATCAGCAGACTACTGGCATCTGTTGCTTGTTTTTGTTTCCATAGCATAATCCAGTCAAGCAAATTCCTTACATTTTCTGCAGATGGTTGTCTAAGATGGTATCTATGGTGAATTAACAAGCCATATGCCAAGCTCCACAGTCGACTGCATGGAGAGGCTTTTCAATCACACCAGCGGAGCACGAACCTGAGAACAGGGAAAGGAGCACCAGACGAGTCTAAGGTTAAAATTTACTGCTTGACTGGAAGTGAAGGAATGAGCGCTGACATTCCTAAATTAAAACCTCGTAATATGTCTAAGAAAATGGCTTTAATTCAGGGCCGATCAGTCAGATGAAGCAGCACCAGTCAAAAGTTTGGACAGGATTTCCTATGGGATGCCGTGTCCGTTTGACACACACTGACTGACATATAAGAATTACTGATGGTCTTAGGCCACTGATCAATGGCCTAATACCAAAGATGGAACCAACTTTTAAAGAATCCAGACCTTCACGTTTAGAACATAAGGAAGAAGCCGACTCTTCTCTCGACTCCACCCGGCATCAGTTGACTCTCGACTTTGTGGCGATTACCATCCAGACTTTGCAGGAGGCCAGGATGGCATTTTATCTGCTTGCTGAGCAAACCTCCAGCTGCATTCCTGTGTGGTGATGTGCAGGCCAGACATGAAACCAGTAAACTTACTGTCTGTTGAAGTGAACACAGGAGCTTCACTGATTCGCCAAACTCAGAACAGAAGGGCCTGACGAGACATAAATGTTTCTCCAAGACGACGACATGAGAGATTAAGCTGCAAGTCAGCGCTCATTATTCCCTGTTCACATAACAAGGCAGTAAATGATGAAGCAGCTGATGATGTGTTAACATTAATATCCATCTTTACATTATTTCAAAGCACCAAACAATAACATAGAAACAGTACAGACATCAGGACTGTAGAAATTATCCACGGCCGACTGCTGACAAAGTGGAAACATATGAGAGAGACGATGGAAACAAAACTACAAGCCCTCAGCTCTGCTCCCGGCTCAGCCTCCATCTCAAAGCGGGCGTGGTGGGTGAATCTCCACACATCTACCGGTGCACCGGTGGCAAACACCCTGACAGCTGCTGTATCTTCCAAAGAGACCTCGCCAAAATACACAGACCAGAGCAAAACACTCGCTCACAAGGCCGGACTGTGTTCACTGCTGCACTTCAGATCAAACGTTCTGGCTTGTAGTCATTAAATAATTCAGTAGTGATTAACTTCAAAAGCAACAAACAATGGTGGTTGGATTTCTTTCTGTACATTTAAAAAAAAAAATTATTCTTTCATCATTTATCACCTGAATAAATAATTTATTATCTATATCATCATGTTACCTATAGTCAGCTCCCCACTTGCAATTTAAGGCAAGTTTTAGTGAACTAACCTCTTGTTGCTGAGTTCTTACTGTGTTTAATGAGGTCCTTTTGCAGGTTTTTTTTTGAAGTTCTAATGTTATATATGAAAGATGGTAAAATGAAATGCAATCCATAGATGTGCATTGTCTGCCTTAGGGTTGAGTAATGCCCACTTCTTCACTTTTGATATGAGCAAGGTACCTAGAATTTCATTCAGGGCGTCTCGTCTACAAGAAAATGGATAGATGGATGGATGGATGTAACTGAAAAGCACTGACATTGCTGCATATCTATTCCCACATAAAATAATACATTAAATAATTACAAACACAACCAGTTAAAAAAAAATTGTGCGTTTGGCGTCTGCACCAGGACAACACACTCGGATGATTGGGAATAATTTTGGATTCCTTTTTGGTTTGTTTTCTGCAGGGCGGGCTGTGTGCAGTAAATTGAATGTAAGCTGAGGTCAGAGGAAATAAAAAATGAAAGAAAAACAAAGAGGTCACTGGCACGGTGTTTGTGCTTGCACTTCTATATCTTCTTGGAGTTGAGGTTTCCCTCATGGTTTCCACCACTCACACTTCACGCTGCTCATAATTCAAAAACCAGAGTGTTTGAACCACAACAAACCAAAACTTCGAGCTAAGCTAAACTAAATGTCTACTCTTTCTGGGCTCATGCTTTCATTCCAGGCACGAGGATAATGATCATCTCTCATCAAAAGATAAAGCAGAAAATAAGTGTCCTCAGCAAACACACTGACAGCTCACAGTAAAAGTATCTGGTCCAACTTGTCATCTTGTTTACTGGAAGAGAACAAAGTTTGGGCTCTAGGCAAAGTTCCTTTCCGGTTGAACATTATGACAAAATTAAACGCAGAAAAATTAAAGCAGCTTATCTTATCTTGTCAAACACAATGAAGGATTAAAAAAAAAAAACGTGTTCAGAAATTCTGAAGTGAAACATGGAAGGATTTGGTTATTTATGCTCACTCTTGTAGGCATTTTTGCAGTGACACTTTCATAGAGGTAGTGGGGGCCGCGGGGCATCAGCTCAGTGTGTGTGAGCCTGAACCATGGGTTATTTCAAGGTTCTTCCTGTAACCGAATCAGAGCAGTGACAGACTAATGAGGCTAAATGATGATGCAGCTCCAGGAAGATGAGGCCTCCAGCAGGGAGAAGGAAAAATGTGTCAAACAACTGGGAGAGTCGGGTTTTCCTCCGGAAGCTCTGCGCTTATAAATACACTAAATGAGAACTGTGTGTCTCATCACTTGAGATTCCAACAGGCCTGTGTAATAGAAAATATCTGAAAGTTAAGCAAAGATTTTCATGTGGTGTATTATTTAGCCACATGAGGAAATTCCCTAAATCAAAGGGAGGTCAAAGGCCAGGTCTGAGGATACTGCAGACCTCAACAGCATCTCTCAGATGAAACGTCCTGCTGATGTAAACAGATCCCAGATCAGACCGTCGGCCAAGCAGCGGTCTTAAGAGTCCATCTCACCACATCCACTGACCAGATCCTCGAGGTTCAAGTTCTGGGTAAGCCTCAATCAAAAAACACACTGCGTCATGTACCTTACTAAAAACAGATTTAATCAGTGCCGGCACTGAAATCAGCCAAAAGGAGTATTTAAGGCCAAGACCAGGATCCAGCAACACTCAGGATGTACTAAAGAGCAAACACTCACCCCCTGTCCTGCGGTTGAGGCCATGCATAGCATCTGCCATCATCTCTGGACTATAACTTCAGTAACAAAAGCTAAACAAAGACAATTCCATAAAAAAACCACTTTTGTGTGTAATTTTTGTGGGAAAAAGCAAATTACTTGATTTCCTTCTCAAATGTACTTCTAATTTTCTGCTTTAGAACACTGTAGGCTGTGAAAACCATTATTTCCTCTCATAACGCTGAGAACATGATTAATTGAAAATGTAATAATCAGCCTAATCAATAATGTAATAAAGAATAATGAAATAATAATGACTACATGATGGTGACGTTAGCCTGGGTTTAGGAACACCATCTATTAGCGCCAGGCAGATGGGAGTCATGGTTTAACGGGATGATTAATCTGACGTGACGCCTCGTCCTCCTTTTTCCAACCCTTACTTTGCATGATGCATCAACAATAGCTGAAGAGCAGTGTCCGTGTGTGTGTGTGTGTGTGTGTGTGTGTGTGTGTGTGTGTGTGTGTGTGTGTGTGTGTGTGTGTGTGTGTGTGTGTGTGTGTGTGTGTGTGTGATGGGCCTCTGACATAAATCCAGCCAGTCTTTCTTGCCCCCCTTGTTGTTTTTTAACTCGGCCCCTAACTGTTAAGTTTTTTCCCCTTGACTGCTGCGACTGAATATAGAGGCCGTTTGGACCTTATTGTAAGACGCCCTTAAGGAACTAATGAGCAGAGACGACCTGAACTGCACACAAAGACGGGGGGGACGGAGATTGTTTATGGCATAGAAAAAAAAAGTTGCTTTGTGATAAAAGGTGATTAATGAGTTTGTCTTGAACTCATTCACGCAGGCTTCTCAAGGCGGGGCTGGTGCATCTTTACTCCTCTCAACACACTCTATAAACGCACTAGAAGAAGAATGGGGGTCTATTTTGTTCAACCTCTGTGACAGCAGTGGAGGCACTTCACCAAGTCCTAGATACGTGTAAACACAGGGTTAATAGGTCAGATGAGGCGGTGACGTTTCGGTGACGTATATGTGATCAAGTCAAACTGGAAGAATTAAAACATTCAAAGAAGAGAAACTGAAAATGTCTTGAAGCTGTCGAGACAGCGGGAGGATCGGTAGGATGTAACAGTGAAGTATTTTAGGCAGTGTTAATCCATTGTTCACAAACACAAGTTAGACGCCACAGTAAAGGCGGTTTTGTGTGCGACACTCCTCTTTCATTGCTCGACATGACGCATCATGACGATGTATTGTTCTGCGTAAACAAACATCAGGCCTTTTGTTGAGAGGACCTTTGGTTGGGGTGCTGCTGCGTGATTTCTGCGATATAGTCTTATCATTTTTCCAGAATTGGAGTTTTTGAAAACCACCCGGCATTTTGTGTAGCTGTCTGCCCCAGATAAGCCCAGCCGGTGGGGGGAGATCGTGTCGAGGCTGGGAGGTAACAGCAGAGATGGAGATAACAGCGCCTGGCTGTTGATCTGATCAAATGGAGTTTTTATTCACAGATGGTAATTGGCTTTGTACTAAAGTTATTTGTTGGGCTGAAACAAACTGTGACTTGAAAAGCTGAAAGGTCACACTAATGTCAGAACGAGTTAAATGGTTTAACCACAGGCACATTTGGAGATTATACTGAGCAATTCTGTTCTTATGAAGTGAGGCACAGGCTGAGAGGGAGCACAGTTTATAGCCTGTCTTTCAATTTGCCTCTTATTAGCGATACTTGACACTGAACCATTCACTTTCAGAATGCAGCTGAATATACTGATTCAGACTCTTTGAGGCCTTAAATTAATCTCACACAGTCTCAGATTCGAACCATACCTGCAAAGAGTGAAGCAACAACTTCCCATCAAGACCATGACGCAACAATTTATTATTTACTCCTTTACTTCCTCATTCCTTTCTCATAACGACACTTGTTGATGTCGAATGGCGGAACAACTTTCACTTGAACAAACCTGTCATCTTTGTAACTGTAAAGGTTTCTTCCATCAGCGCAGGATTTGGGTAATTAATGTGTAAATATTTGAAATAATGAACTTTAATGTCTTTAAAGTCTTTCCATCAGTATGTGAACATACGTAAAAAGTCAATACTAATGTCAATATAATCCAGAAAAAAAGTTTATAACCTGTAGTAGGTTTAAAGTTCATTCATTCATTTTCTACCGATTCATCTGCCATGGCGGGTCACGGGGAGCTGGAGCCTAACTCAGCTGACATCGGGCGTGAGGCGGGGGACACTCCGGGCACGACGCCAGTGTACCGTGGAGCCACACAAAGACGGACAACCATGCACACACACACACACTCACTCCTACGGGCAATTTGGACCGGCCAATCAACCTGAAGCGCATGCTTTTGGAGGTGGGAGGAAGCTGGAGAACCCGGAGCGAACCCACGCAGACACGGGGAGAGCATGCGAACTCCGCACAGAGCAGGACTCGAACCCGGACCCGCCGTGTAGTGAACCAACAGCGCTACCCACTGCGCCACCATGCCCTTGAAATATTTAAATGAAATTAATGGATTGTGGAAATCTGTGATAAAATGCTTTAATCTTCAAAATCACCATTTTAAATAGTCTCTTGTCCTCACTCAATCTCTGACTTTTGACATCTAGTTTGTGACCACCCACGCCCCCGTCTCTCAATGAGATACCAACCCTCACTTGTTTGATCTGACACAACAACTCTGCACCAGCGGAGCTTCTGTTACTGCCACACAGTAGGAACAGAACGGCACCATAACTGAAAACACAGCTACCACTCCCTGGTTCCTCTGTCTCTCTCCTCTGGAGTGAGGCCAAATGCTAATAACTCTTGGTCTAGTTTGTTAAGTCCCTCTTTGGCGGGCCGAGGCACCGGCGCAGCAGATAAGGCTGTCTGTGACTGACTGACACACTGAAGAGCTCTCTGATGAAGGAACCCATTGTTCCAACCCAGGCTGTTAAGAAACAAGCCGTTATATGGCACATAAAAACAATGTGTTCTTATACTTGCATATATTTTCGATAATGAGTGGCTGCTGAGTTCACATCACCGACTACATTTGTTTGTCTGCCTCAACAACCTCAAAGGACCAAAAAAGGCAAAAAACCACAAACCCCCAATTGGTTGGAAATACAGCCGTCACATGACCTGGACCCCTTGCTGGAAGAGAGGCATTATTAGAAAGTAATTTTCTTTATATTTTGCCATTATTGTTACAACACAACAGCTCATCTTAATATAACTATCTAAAAAGGTTTTTATACTTTTTTTTTACTGTTTTGTCCATTTTTAACCACTTTTATTTATAGTTTAAGATTTAAAAGGATTGTGCTTCAATTCAGTTTAATTTGTAGATTACATTAGTTTATATGTAGGCCCATATGTATGCTGTGACACAGTGAAAGTTTAAACAACCAAAACATCACCCACTCTGACAAAACACTGAACACACATCTCAGACAGAAACTAGACATCCGCTGATAGCTAAACGTACAATGCACACATGTTCTCTTTCGGTTCAAACCCAACATGAGAGGAAACTACCTGCTCTGTTATTTATACCCTTTTCAAATGGGATTTCAACTTGCATTGATCTTAGGAGGAGCAGCCATAAAGTACTTGTGAAGTCTCAGCATTTAACATGATCTGAGAGAGAGAGAGAGAGAGAGAGAGAGAGAGAGAGAGAGAGAGAGAGAGAGAGAGAGAGAGAGAGAGAGAGAGAGAGAGAGAGAGAGAGAAGAGAGAGAGGTGAGCTAAGCCTCTTCAGTTTCTGACAGAATATAAAGACAAGTGTTTAGATTGTTTCTGTGAGCAACAAAATAAAATTACAAATAAAGTTATCCTAAAAGGATCATTATTACCCAACAACTATATAGATTCAATAGCTGAGTCATCTCTCACTTTAGACTCTTGTGGTCAGGTTGGGTCAACGTGTCTGGAACCGGCATTGCTTTAAGGCAAATATGTTCATGGAAAGATAGAGAAAAGGAAACCCAGGCAAAGGGCATGGAAAAACAAGAAAAACGAGTGAACAGGGGAACCCCAGCCTGAAACTCTGCAATGTTCAACAGTCGCTCAAAAAACTTGGCCATATTTGCCCTAGTCTGAGATCCAGTCAGGCAAATGTCTGAACAGGCTGGGTCTAAAGCATTTACACCAACTGGTCTGGTCTTCACCTTCTGATTAGACTACAAGGAAAATTTTAAGAATCTTTTAATAATAATCTTTTAATAATCTTCCCCCATAAGACCAGCCTTATTGATCTGTGTATTCCTCATTCATTCTGTGTTCCAGTCATTTTTTCATTGGAAGATGGAGATATTTGGATTTTTTTCTACATCAACCAAGTCATTTTTTCTAGATCGACCAAGTTACAACAGGTTTGTGTCCAAATTGCATGACAGTAAATAGCATAACATGTGTACTTTTGAGATTTTTTTTAACAATTGAGCGCCTCTGCTAAATTATTTGCATTGAACAAAATAAGCAGTAAAATATCAGAGACCCTCTCCCTTCAAGTTGACTGCAGCTATTAATTCAGCCATTCGGACTTCATTTTCTATGAATATATGGTGTGTGTGTGTGTGTGTGTGTTTGTGTGTCCTCTCAATCTCTCCCACACGACCACATTCCATGTTACCCACAACTAGGCAGCAGCACAGGTATGCAAATCGGTTTTGTCTCATATCACATATTATTTTATCAATCCGAGGGAGTGACATCATCTGCAGATGTTTGAGTGGTGGAATAGATCCAATGGCTCAACCCCTCTCAACTGCTGACGATCCCACACACAGGGCTGAGAAACAGGAAGCAGTAAAGAGGAAACAGAGGTGGGGAATGCGTGTGTGTGTGTGTGTGTGTGTGTGTGTGTGTGTGTGTGTGTGTGTGTGTGTGTGTGTGTGTGCGTGTGCGTGCGCGTGCGTGTGCGTGTGTGTGTTGAATGCAAGAGATTGTATTTATTCATCCACAGTTAGTGATTACTGAGGCCATGCTGGATAGTAATCTATAATCGATGTGACCCATATTGGTAGGCTTTCGAAGGATTAATCAGCCCTATCATGCGCTTCATAAGATGTTAAAAAGGAGATGTTAGGTTTTGTTTATTGATCACAGATTTCCTTTTTAGTTGTGTGAGTATGCAGCCGTGCATCACCACACCTCATGGAACAGATTCACATCAACACGTTCAAACAGCCCAAACCCACAAACCCCAAACAAAGTGGACGGGTGTTGGAATTCCTGGCCAAACAGGAAATACAACTTCAGTACAACACAACATATGTCACAGCAGGAAGACTTGGAGCAAACCAGGCCATCGAGTATCATTACGACACAAGTCGCTTCACATCTCCACTAGTAAGGGCAAATAGTGTGTTCATTTGGACGTCAAGCCAACAGCATGTTGTCCTACATACACAAACCATCTCCAGGCAGATGCTAACACAAAGTGTAGATGACCTTTGCTCTTTAAAATGTCGACTGCGGACAAGTTTTGCTGATGTATTAAAAATCAAATGTTTCAAAGTAAAACAGAAACTAGGAACAAAACCATACCTCTACAACATCAGCAGGAGGAATAACATCTAGTTCCAGCTTCCTCCTCATTATTTTAACTGCATGTTTATTTTCCTTTTTCAATTTTTTCAACCATTTTCTTGTCCTCAGCTGTCTTCTCTCACATTTCCTCTGTGTTATCCCCGCAGCGTTTACCAACTGTGTTTTACTGTTCATTTTTCTTCTTTTGTTGCCAGATGGACAGAGCAGAGGGTGAAAGAGAGTGGGAAACAAACAGCAACGTCCAGTTCTGGATCGGTGGAATGTTGGTGATGCCGAGTCCCAACGTCAGCTCTCGATCCAAACTGACCTAACGCAGAGCATACACAAACGCAGACACCATACATTTATACATATAATGAAGCTTATGCTGCAGCCACTCGCTAACCACACAGTGCTGTAGCTTTTCTCTGCAGCTTTTTATGTGCACAGACCTGGAGAACAGGTGTCAAACTCAGTGGCAGCTACAGGAAGTTTAACAGGAGAGTTGAAACCTGTGACAGAAACTCTGCCCCCTCTTCTATCTAAAACATTTGCCAGAGCATTTTATAGCATTCTCCCGCCGGTGGGCACGCACTCATTGAGGTAAATATTGACTGAGGGCTGCTTTACTGCTCTACTCGCTGCTCCACCACTTTCACTTGGACTAAATTCTGGATGCAACAGTTTACACACAAAGCCACGCAAGGTTCCAGACTGCGACAATTCAGTGCCATTTTGTTATCATTCTTGGGAATGGTGTGAATAAATGCTAGAACTAGGAGCAGCACTAGGACTCTATATACAGTGCAGCCTCGAGCATGCACGCATCTCGTGACTTCACCACATCGCGGGTATTTGGTAGGCAGTCACGTGATACCATACGCGCATTCTATTGGCTGATGGCATCCGGAAGTGCACTTGGTTCCATGAGTCTCGGATTTACATGAGACACAGAAGTGCTTTAAACAGTCGATAAGAGTGTAGGAAACGGTAATACGGATAGAAGACAATTTAATATCAGTGTGGGGAGGGTCATAAAAGTTTAAATTACCGTAAATAATAAGATAGTTTGTTGCTCTATCGAGGAATTCATTAATCGCGTGTGGTTCCTGGCACGTATTAACCACAAAGAACAAGGGCGCACTGTATATATAATTTCATGACCATTAATCTTGAACCCTGAATAGTTTTTCCACTGGCCATATTGTGCCATGGCATCTACTTTGGTATCTCTTCATTCTCTTTAGCTAGAAGTGTCACTTCAAACTAAATTTCCTGCATGGATCAATTAGAACCTCACCTCATCATCTGTGGGTGGAGATCCGTTGTATGGACAGTGAAGTAACCCCGTTGTCACTTGGAGCCCAGATGGTGAAGAGTCTGTCCGTGTGATTCCCCCACTGCCATACTGCCCCGCTCCGAGCCATTTGCTTAACTAACCAGACTGTAAGACCCGACCCAATCAGACCAGACCAGACTAGACCCAATCAGATCAGACCAGACTCAACCAAACCAGACCAGACTCGACTCGACCCAACCAGACCAGACCCGACCAGACTACACAAGACCAGACTTGACCCGACCAAACCAGACCCGATCACACTAAACAAGACCAGACCAGACCCGGCCAAACCAAACCAGACCCTGCCTTACAGTCTCAGAACAAGTCTGCATTTATCTATCAATCAAACGGGGATTCGTTTGGGTACCATTTACATTCTCTCATTACACCTTGAGTAAACAGGTAACTGGCCTTGCATGAACAAACACAAAAACATACAACTGTTATGTTTGGCTAGAGAGCATCCGTTATAACAGTGATGAGCTGAGAGCTAACAGAAAAATGTCCTGGTTGTTTCTGAAATCTTCTCTTACAAACACAATCAATCTACGTTCAAGCCATAAAGTCTGACGTCTGCAAACAGATGCAGTTCTAAAAAGAATTATCTTACTTTGAATGTACAACCACACAAGCATTAGCAGTAATATTACCACAGATAATGTAGTCTTGAGAGGACAAAGATCTTTTACGAGATGATAATGAGCTTTCATGGCTGCCCAACATTATCAGCATTTATGAAGTGTTGGACTACATACCATAGTACTGAAGGAGTTCTGCTCTGGCTAAACAGCTTAGATTTGGTCAGAACTTGCATCAGAAGCAGCACAAAGATCACATCCCTCACTGGTTCTCATCATTCTACTAATAGACCCAATTTGTTCACCATGCCCCCCCGTCTCACACAGACTCTTCAGAGAGCTCTCTCTTTCAGCACTAAAATCTGCCTTTGTTAATTATAAATGTCACCCTGTCCTCTCCCCCTGCTTGGAAAAGGGTCGGGAAGCACACACAGTGAACGCATGGCATCAGGGATATTAAGAGAAGCTGCGCGAGGAAGACGTGAGAATAAATTATTTGGAGGAGGATAACAGAGAGGGGTATATGGGCGGATGGAGGAATAAAACGAGGAGAGACTGTCAACTGAAGAAGAGTGGCTGACCCCGATCCCGCCATGAGTCTACATTACTTAAATGCGTAGGTCTGGGGGAGGGGGGGTGTCAAGACATAAACCTACAGTGAAAGGCTTGCTGCTACGCCAAAAATACACCCCACACTACCACCACAAAATCAGTCTTCACTTGTTTCTGCTGCCCCCTTATTGTGCTCCTCTACATCCATTTTCTTTCCTTTATATTTGCCCAAAACAGGAAGCATCGTCAAATGTGTTGAGATCTACAAGCCAATAAAAATAATTTGGAATTATTAATCTAGCGGTGGACATTTGTCTGTGCAGCACATTCATCCATGTAAAAAAAAGGAGACAAGCCAGCACCCAAAGAATTCAAGGAACGTGGCATTAAGAGTGTTTTATTAGAGGAGCCCAGCATAATGTGGGGATAACAGGCATGTCATGCTGGCAGAGCTGGGAGAGGATGAACTGAAAACTGGACTGTAGTCAGAGCCCTGAGGCGGAGGCCAGCCCAGAACAAACCAGTCTGAAGGGGACAAATAAACATGCCTGCTTGGATGGCTGCGAGTTCTGAAAGGGCCAGGAGTTGAGGCTCACTTCAAACCACAGCAGAGCTACTTCACTGCTGTGTTTATAACTCGAGAACTGCCTGCCAACTCACCCACAACTTGTTGCAAGATGGACAGATCCATACTCATATGCATGCAATTTTAGACAAATAAAAACACCATGGTGGTCCTAATAATGAAAAGGAGAAAAGTGGAGTAAAAACCTCCCTACATATTACATTTCATGGGAGACAGACAACAGAGAAGCCGCAACAAAACAAACGATCAGCTCGCTCCGGGAGGAAGATTAAAACCACTAAGCTCCCCTTATTGGCAGGAGACCCTGAGATGGTGTGGTAAGCGGGTTAAAGTGCACCCCAAGTCTTATAATCGCTTTGCTACCCCCTCCTCCAACCTCAAGCGCCTTCTACACAGCATGTTCACAGCAGGGCTGCTGCATATTTATTGCACCTCTTTGTTTTGTATAAATGTTAAAAAGGTGTAATGGTCAGTGTTGGTCCTGCTCTGACCCAGCAAAGGCTGAAGAAACCAAACTAAATTCATGTCTGTTTAAAAGAAGTAAGCTGGTGAGGATTCAGGTCAGGACAGGGATGTAATTATCTGTTTGATCCTCAACAGGAAGATTTATAACAAAAGCTAATAGCAATTGGAGTGAACTCAAAGAAGAAAATCAATATAGAATGTTTCAGAATGGGGAAACAGCACCAGGTCTGTGATCTCCTGAAGCACCAGACATTGGACAATTTTTTTAAATCACTGTTGCTTCAACAGATTCACGTTTTCACTTTGATGGGGGGTAATTCAAGTCCTGGAGATTTTCTGCACAGAAAAGGATGTAGTTCTTCTTTCTTTTGTGCCACTTTTGTTCCAGCTTGTCTGAAACCGGTTACATCCCGCGAAGCGGTGAGTTTGTAACTGTCAGTGTTTGTGTGTTCATCCATCCGTCCATTCGTTCGCCAAATATCTTCACAACCGTTGCAGATAGAAAGATGAAACAAAAAGCACATTACTCAGGCGGCAAAGGGGATGAAAATGAGATGATGACCTTGACCTTGGGAAAAGTGGATCAAGGTCAAATTTAAACTTTTTTACACCCAGGAACCGGATAAGATAGAAAGACGAGGGAGAATGCACTAGCTTTGATCTATGGTGTGAGATATTTTCTACCCTGCGATATTTTTGATGTAAGATAGAAAAACAAAGGCGATATATTCAAGGAGGCAAGGGGATGGAAATTAGATCACAACCTTGACCTTGAAAAAGTAGGTCAAGGTCACATCTTCACTTTTATACCTTTTTAGGCACACATCTCTGAAACCTCATGACAAATAAAATGCACAAGTTACATGTTGGATCTTGGATCTTTTATTAAATGACCCTGACTTATGAAAGTAGATCAGGGTAAAATTTTGAATTCAGGAGTGTTGCAGTGTCTGACTCCCTAATTCATACTTGTTGTGGAAGCCCTACAAATGCTCTACAACCAAGCAGCAACCTCTGATCGCTGTGAACACTGCTGGCTGTTCCAGGAGCTGCACGTGAATGACAACCTCAGTTTTTGCTCTATTGATGTCTTTGAGTGCCCAAGAAATTTGTAGTTTGAGCAATTTTTCTCTCAGTTGCTCGTTTGCATTGAACTTGTATGGAAACATATGAATAGTAAGCAAAAAATTGGGTGTGAACGCAGCTTTAAACTCAATTTCTGCAATATGTCTAAGCAGATTTGTATTTTTTCCATTCTATTGTGTAGTTTATCGATGCTGCTTTATGCCAGTAAACATTACACTAGGAACTAACACTACTAAGTTAAACACCAAGTGTCTTTGGTTGTGAAATGCCAGTATGCTTTCAAAAAACCAGTCTGTATAAAAACGTTTCTGTGTGCCTGCAGAAGGTAAAGTAAGATGTTTCAACTAATGGGAGAATACAGACACCTGATATTAAGAGTAAAACTAAAAGGTGTGCACAAAAATGTGAATATGACATAAGCATGCATGAGAGCCCATGGGGCAAACACGCCGAGTCTTCTGTGTTCCAAGAGAAATGCATCTTTGTTTTACAAAGGTCTGCTTCTCTTCCTCTCACACCTACTGTAACGTGTGATAGAGCATTTCTGCCTCCGTTTCCTTTCCCGTCTCTTCTTGTGAGGACATTTTACGACTAAAACATGGCATGTCCTCTTTTCAATGGAGTCCACGCTACATCTCTTGCTAATGTTTCTAGCATTCGCACACAAGTACTTACACCCCCGCGTCTCATACAACATAACCATCCAGACACAGTGGTAACATGAGTCTATGGGGAAAGTGTAGAACTGTAGCTTGACGGGTTTGGCTCCACTCTAGCATAGTCCTGAGTCCCAGAGGGACCAGAAACTGCCTGCAGGACTTTGACTAGTGAGAACAAATAGAGTACAATAGGTCCAATGAGACTGAGTCGAAACACTGAGCTGTATAATGTACTGTACAAACTGGTGCTGTGAGAGAAGAGAAACAAAGAATGCAGCGAGTGAGCCAGAAAGTTAAAAACAGAGCAAACAGCACCAGAAGTAAATCTTGGAAGTACTGCACACAATAGATTTGTTAAGATGTACACACATGTCAGGGAAGTGCCGGTGCACTGAGTAAGAACAAAACAGGTCCCTTTGCCTTTTCTTAGAATATTCCCATTAAGGTTTTGGGATTCTCATGACGTACCCCCTAACAACAATAGAGGAAAATAATATTGTCACCTGACGTTAACACGACAAAAGATCTACCACTAAGAACAGTCGGCTTTCACTGCAGACTGGATATCCAACAAGGGCGTTTGGAGTCTTGATGGGGGGAGAATGTAATCTTTTGAATCCACCACCATTAACTTAGCAACTGCCATGCAAACTGGTGAAACACAACTCTTCTGAAAACGACTTTGAGCGTGGCTGTTGCATACTTGCAGACAGAACCTTTTTCACAGAGCAGCTTACATTACCTGGATTGTCTGGTTTGGTTTGCTCTGAATGCTGTGCTGAGTTTATTAATGCTACTGTGATACAGATCAGTCATGCCGCTACTGTGATTGTTTTTAGTAGTGCTGGTACTGGAAAGTTACACTAGCAACAAGTGCCATGGCCATATGTTCCAAAATATATAAAACGCAAAGGAAAAGTTATCAGTTTTCAGTATTTTAGTTCTATTGTCCCATCAGCAGGGCTTGACACACATTTATGCAAACTAAGGGATCAAATGTAGGTCAGAACCTGTCTGGCAGCCATTCATCACCGATGATGAGATAAAAGTCATAGCATACTCTAAACACTGTATGACTAGCAAAAGTATTTCTTCTGGAATTCAGTTTTCACTAATTGAAAGTGTTTATTTCTCATTTTCATGTAGTTGAGGTGGTCGGGTTGTGTCGCTCAGACATTCCCCGTCACACCATTTCCTCTTATTTGGCTGCAAAACAGACACCTTTTGTTTTGATGTGTTTCTTTTCAAAATGGAAAGCAACAAAATGGTGTCCTTAAAAATGCATGCAAATGTAAATCCTTTAGTCAACGCTGCATACAAACACATACAGACATGCTTCTGCAAAATCAGAAGCAGGTGGCGACTAAACTGAACAGAGTCTATTCAGGACATATAAAGAGAGGTTTGTCTCCGCTGAACGGGGATTACAAGAGGAAGGTGTGCCTCCTTTCAACTCACAGCAGCATTCTGTGTGTGTGTGTGTGTGTGTGTGTGTGTGTGTGTGTGTGTGTGTGTGTGTGTGTGTGTGTGTGTGTGTGTGTGTGTGTGTGTGTGTGTCCCCTTCACTAGCCCATATGAACATCACATTACGGAGAGTTAAATGGAGACACAGGATCTCCCTGAAGTAACGCCTTTCCCTTTGAATCTACAGGTCAGTCTGATTCTTTTTTTTTTTTTTTGAAAATCCTGTTTCTCTCTGAAGCAGCACATGGTCCTGCAGCTGAAGGGGTGATAAGTTTGCTTGCTGATTTCAGGTCAAGTATCAATCCTGCACAACAGGCGAGGTGGAGTGTTGCACGCCAATAGTGATCTCAGCCATTCAAAATATCTCAGGCATCTGGACCAACAGCAGCATCACTGAGGCGGACTTTGGCCAGTAAAAACACTAAAGTAAGAGCAGCTGAGAGGAAGGTGTGTCTATTCCAACCAGCTTCAAATGAAACTCAAACAGAGAGACTCTACCGTCATATCACTATGATCACACTGAACTTCAGACTTTGCTGCATCGACAAGAGTAAGATGGCTTTAAGCTCTGCAAAGTTGTTGCTCTCACTCTTCTTTACCCTACAATTCCCAATCATCACCCTTACCAGTGTGGAACACTGTCACAACAAGTTAAATCCTTCCAGAAATGTCCTCTCTTTCTCTCTGTGTTGGCTTTAAAGCATGGCATGAGACCTGGGTGTGGTTTTACACTCTCACGCTTGCATGTGTGCACCCACGCTGAACAGCATATGTGCACACAAAAGCATACACTGGTCTATTTGTTTTCCAGGTGCAGAATGCTACAGTTTGAACTAAAAATCATTTGACTAACACAGCAAAAAAGGGAGGAAATACGAAGGGAGGGATAGAGGAGAGTGTAAAAATACCACCTCATATGCTAAGAGATGGATGTGAGGATCAATATCACTCTGACATTACTTACAGTACATCACATTACTTAGCTCGGAATAAAGAGTAGAATCAAGTGGAAACAGCAAGCACAGCAAAAAAAAGTAATAATTCCTTAAACCAGATAAATAACACGCTAGCACACAACACTCCATTAATGTTATCGTTTTCACGTGTTGGTTTTCTATAAATCATGCTTCACTGGTGAGGGACAGAGGAATGTCTTAACTTCAGGCAACTTCAGGCTAACAGTCTTTATGAAGCGCTAACTGCCAGCTGGCTGCAGGTCCACATTAAACAAAAGTCAAAAGGACTGGAATTAATTTTCTTGTAAAACATTTAGCAAGCGAACAAATAAGATTTCTTACAATGTTGACCTACTCCTTTCCCAACTCCTATGAAGGAAGAAAATAAACTCCACAGCCTACAGACTTCCTTTTAGGCTGTGAACATTCCTGTCAAATTCAGACGTGGGAACCTGCAGACAAAACACAACACTACAAAAGTGTACATGTGAGTGTGTGCATGCACACTCAAGGGGGGTGTTTTACAACTGGTGCATAGTAGAAATGTGCTTAATGAATGCAGCCAAGTGTCGGCTAAAGTGCGAGAACAGTGACAGGAGTTCACGCCGCTGAGGCGGAGAAAAGCGTGGACATCTGAGTGCCTTTGGACTACAAAGTAGGTCATCTGAGTTTTGTTGATGGGTGGGGCGATAGCGGCGACCTTCAAGATCACCTGATGGAAGCAGCACAGTGACAAAATGTCCACAGCCTTCTTGGTTATTGTGTCACAGCCCTTAAGTTGTTCCACTTGGAAGCCCTCGCCTCCCTCCAGGATGGATTCTATCACAGTCACACCGTTCTTTATCACCACTCACTTCCACTTAATGCTGTTCTGCTTCTTGGTCTTCTGACTCTCACCGTTGTTTTGCAGGTAGAGCCTCACCTGACACACTGAACCAGACAGATATCTCATCAGAGCTCTATTGTCGGGGTCAAAAGAAAAACGGGGGTGAATCAAGGAGGTGAAAGAGGAGAGGGAAGCATGGGAGGCTTTCTTTTAGAAACAGGCCTCCCTTTTAGCCTCTCCCACTGTCTGCCCTCCAACACCCCCCCCCCCTTCCCGTTAGGCCAATTCTTTCCCTCTGACTTATCTGTTCATCCCTGTCCTCCTCTCCCACGATGATAACAGACTAACTGTTGTGTGCAGAAACACCCAATCCTCCCTCTGCCGCCCTCTGGGACAGGTAACAAGGCCGTCCCACCGCAAACACAATCCAACATGAAAAACACACACATGCAGAAACACTTTGATGCTGCTGGGAGAGGCAGTTTGAAACTATAACAGCCGAGAATTACGGTGACTGCGATACATAAGTATTTTCACTTCCAAAGTACGCAATCTAAGAGCAGTGATGCAACACTCAAGCCTTCTGTAATCAATTCAAATTTATAACAAGAAAAAGTCAGACGCAAACATTAAAAGCAAGTGTTTGAAAGAATGACATCAGCAGGCTTAAAAAAAAAACTGGAAGGCCTATGTCTGTGGTGAGGATGTTCAAAAATATGTTAAAAAAAGAAGAGTCTTTATCTATTGACACATATTTCATGGAGAATTGATTGACGTCTGAAAGGGATGAACCAAATACGAAGACTTTATGTCAAGACTATATCTGACATTTAATTTTCATGGTTTTCCCTCTTATCATAGGGCTTAGCTGCAGAGCCAGAAATGTTTAGGGCACCGTCGGACCAAAACTTTTTTGCACCACATTACAGTTTAGTGTTCATGGACAAACCCTTAAGGAGTGGCGAATTAAAGATAAAAGAAAGAAAAATAAAATGATTCGACCAGCATAAAAACTCTACATATAATAATAAACGTAAATCCAATGTGTTTGCAACTTTATTATTAAGTTTGAAAAACAAAACATTTTCAGAATCGGATTAAAAATAAAATGGAAATAATGTAAGTAAATTATTTCTGTGAGGCCTGGTACCGATTGACCTACGAGCCGGTACCGGTCTGCGGCCTGGGGGTTGGGGAACACTGGTCAATGCAACACAAACACGATATCAACGTTCAAGGCATTAATACTAAGCAACTGACTGTCTCAGTGGTTTCGGTTAGCAAGATTTACATCGAGCTTCGTATCCTTTCTGAGAGGCAATAAAAACACTGTAAAAATTTGGCTACTCAAACACATGCAGGCAAATGTTCCTGGTATATTACTTTACAGAACGAGTTCCGAAATACAGTCATAAACATTGCAACTGACAAAGCCACTGCTGCAGTAACTCTTCACAGGAGTTATAAAGGTTTGTCTCATAGTGTCATTAATCACCGAGCTGCATTTTAGTGCTGAAACTTGAAATTCATGGCCGTAAACTCAAAGCGGGCCTTCTGGATCATAATTCATCTTCTCTTCTTACCTGATGGAACCCACCCCCATCCCTTCCATTTTTAAAGACAGGAAATGAATTTTGTTATCTGATGATAAATTGACCACGAGGAAAACTAATCAATCAAGCAGTAGTGTGCGAGCAGGCGCGTTCCCACTCACACAATCACAAACACAAACACACACACACACACACATACACACACACAAATCATATACTCAGTAAGATTTTCTGAAAATCCCCCGAACAAAACAGCTCCATACTGAATGTCTCAGAAATCCCCTTATGTCCCACTCACAGAAGACTCAACTTATTACTTTCACTGCCTCCACAACAACATAAACACATTAGCATACATACCATACCCTCCTCCGTACAGAGCAGACTAAATGACTTGTAATAAAATAGCCCACTAAACAGCCCCGTTTATTCCAGTATTAAATTTGATTTGGAAATGAGGGGGGGAATGCACATTCTGATATACTACCATAAAAAGTAGGTTAAAAGGCATTCATGGAATGACCACATGTGATACTCAATTAGCATTAAAACAATGATCCCAGTCAACAGTCGTATCCTGAGATCTGAGCTAGGAAGGAAGATGGCAGGATGGATCAGGACTATGCATGTATGCCTCTCTAACCCTAACACTAACCCACTTCATCCACCATCTCACAATGCGACTTGAAAAATACCTTTAATCTTACCCAGACCATACATGCACATCAGGAAGTGTGTGCTTAGCTGTCTGCATTTCACAAATGACACACAGGTCACTTACAGCAGAAAATGCCTAAGCGACAAAGGAAAAGCGAAACATACAAAGCTGTTTCCTGACAGTGTTTGGTGTCACTCCCTTTTCTTTATCTGCAGCAAGGATCCTCCACAGTGACCAAGATGGGTGGATAACTATCCCGAAAAGAATGCCCAAGATAAATAATGTTCACATCTTCTTGAGCCAAATGAATGTTAACAGTCATGCCATGTGAACAGAGCATTCGTCTCAGTGACTGATCTCCACAGTAGAAGGCCGTTTCTCTCTCCAATGCCTATTGTGTGATTCACACGAACACTCATCTCCACCGCAACGCCGACATCCGCGTCAGTACACACTCACTTCCTGTCCCACAGCTTGACCTCCAACAGGCAGCAACACTTACAAATAAAATACAGATGGATTCTCACATGAGATCCCTGGAGACTACAACAGGGATTTTATTGCCTTACAAAAAGAAACAACAATGTACCTACGTACAAAATTATCCAGGATGAAGTACTGACTCATTGTACTGACATAGAGGACTGGATCCTACAACTGTCTGTTGATCCAATGATTCAGGCTATTGACACAGATGAAGGGCTTTCAGACCACCCCATTCACATTATCAATTCTCATCTAGTACAGTGATACCTCTACTTACGAATGTCTCTACTTATGTCTCTTCCTGCTGAGAAATTTTCTACTTGCGAAATTTCTCAGCAGGAAAATATTGCCTCTTACTTACGAAAGAAATTTCGACTTACATAACGTAAAAACACATTATCGGCTGATACTCGAATCTCCCACAGGTTCCTGAACGCAACATTCTCATAGCTGCTCTGCTCTGCCATTGGCTATTACCTACTACGTATCTTCCTGGCATCCCATTGGCTAAGAGGGATACCACTCCACCTCTGTATGGAGTGTCTTCGGCATTCGGCACTCGACCCGTGAGGTAGTCTGATAGTTTTGCGCAAATATAATAACTTTTTGAGTGCGCATTAGCTGTGGACCCCAAGAAAGTGACGGAGAAAAGAGGAAAAGAAAAGACAGTGTTTTTTTTTAATGTCCATACAAACAAAGCAAGAGATCATAGAAAAGCACGAGAAAAGGATGCGTTTGATTGAGCTCTCCAAAGAATATGGCCGTAATGCATCTACAATCGCCACGTTATTAAAACAAAAGGAAGTTTAAGGAGTTTAAGGCATTGCATGGGCGGTTGGAGAAGTTCAAAAGGAGGACTGGAATTCACTCTGTTGTTCGGCACCGTGAGATAGGAGCGTATGAACCAAAGAGGGCAAAAAACAATTGGGACAGCTGTAAATGACCGTCATTATTATTCTTTACTTTATTCTTTGTTTTTTATGTTATGCACAACTCTCATTTATTGTGCAATAATCTAATTGTAACAGGTATTTGTTACATGTTTTGATACATTTTTATGCTTTATAAAACATTTATGTGGGAATTTTTGGGGGCTTGGAACGGATTAGGGCATTTGGATGGAAAACGTGTCTCTACTTACGAAATTTTCTACTTACGTAATTTCTTATGGAACCAATTAATTTCATAAGTAGAGGTACCACTGTATTTAAGATATCCCTGAATCTGGCATGAATGCGTGACAGACATTTCTACCTATGATATGTGTCATCATGCTTCTACAGGCCAGTGTAACTTTATGCTCCATGTCATCAAGTAGTGCTGTGACAATTCACCGATTTACTGGTCAATGGGTTGAAAGAGAACTGAATCGATGAAAAAATCACTTAGGTCATTCATACAGAACAAATGGTTAAACATTATAATAATTAGTTACTTTACTATTATATTACCATAATAATAAAATTATATTCATTATTATCTGCTTGAGATTGAGATTCCAGGTAGGCGTGCTGAGCGGGAGTTGAGAGGAGTTATGGATTGTTGCTTGTTAAGGCTGGATGACGAAATAAAGCTTGCCAGAAGAAGTCTGGTTCTCATCCTTGCCCACATTACATTAAATTCAAATCCATTTGAGTTCTGTGATAAGCATTGTTTAAAGTTTTCAATTATTTCATACACAAAATCAGTAATTAGACCACCTTACATAATACCAGTAGTCCATATGTGATTATATGGTTACAGCAGCTGCATCAATAATGATGATAAATTAAACAACATCAGTGAGTTTCCCCAGGGCTAAGAGTTAAGGTTAGGATTAGGGGCAAGGGGTAAGGTTAGGGCTAGGACTTGAGCTAGGGTTAGGGCCAATGGTTAAGGTTAGGGCTTGTGCAAGGGCCAAGGGTTAAGGTTGGGGGTAGAGCCGGGGCTAGGTTTAAGGCTAGGGTAAGGGCCACGGTTTAGGGTTAGGGTTAAGGGTTCGGGTAAGGGCCAAGTGTTAAGGTTGGGGCTAGGGCCAGGGTTAAGGCTAGGGTAAGGGCCAAGGGTTAAGGTTAGGGATACGTATAAGGGTTGAAATGTCTCATGATGTTCAACCAACAGTCTAAACATCCAAAGATGATGAGCATGAAATGGATAGCAGAACAACCAATGACTTGACAGCTGTGACGGTCCAGCTCAAGTGTATGTGGGTCACCCAAGGTTAATTTACCCCCCCCACCACCACCACCACCACCTCACTCTATTAAAAACACATGGAAACACAATCAGCTGTTTCTCTACCCTGTCATGCATGATTTCCTCTTTCTCCTATACTCGCACATGCGAGCCCACACATGTACAGACAGATACACACCTGTTGTCTATACGCGTGAAGCCTCAGCTAGAGACAGACGGGTAACAGGTGTAACAACATGATTCCCTCTAAAAGCAGACAACACCCTCAAATTCCAAGACACAAGACACAGGAAGAATAAAGGAAATGAAGACATTTTGAATGAAAGGTGCCTTCTGTCTCCAATCCACTGCGTGACAACTGATGTTAATGGTTGTGCCTTAAAAGTATCCAGAATAAAACCAGTTCCCCAAAGACCAAATGCATGATTTGAGCTACTATCACCAACAGTCACTTATGACACTGAAAACCCATTTAACATCAGTCCCTCCTGAAAGAGGCATAAGGGCTAGAAAGAAGCATAATAAGGAGGGGAGTAACAGATAAGAGCTCTTACTGTTATGGAAATGAGTGGATTTAGTATTGCTCAGGGACAAAGTAGGCCTACAGTCAGTTATCACAGCCATTCCAATCCCTCGTGGCCTTGGATTCAGTGTGAGAATTTAAAATAACCCAAATAGTGAGGGTTTCTTACAGTCCTGTACGAGAATATATTGTTACTTCAGCTCGTGTCAGTTTCAGTAAACAGAGATCCTTCTACTCAGGCTAAGTACAGCTCCTTTTCAACTGGTGTCAATTTGTAAATCTGTTAAGTGGCTTCCATTTTAAACCACAGAAGAGCCAGCAGTGTAAATCACTGTTTACGTGCAGCACTATGTCAAACCGTCCGAATCATTTGGAGAAGCGTGTACAATGTGGTGAAAATGTATTAGACCTCATCCTGGTTATATTTGTGTGTATCTCATACTAAACTATTTCACATCACCCAACAAGATTTAACATCGAATAAAGGCAATACCAGTCAACACATAATAGTTTAAATAATAATTTTATTCAGAGAATCAAAAAGATTATCCAATACCAAATGGGAGTTTGTGGGAAAATATTTGCCGAAAAACTACCAAACTGCATCAATAACTGCTAGCAGCTTGACTAAACACCCAGACGATTACTGCCAAATCATCACTTAAATAGACCATTTGCAGAAGCATGAAGTTGGCCAGTAGTTCTCTCCAGAAGCACACTATACTGAAATTCCTGAGAAAAGAAATTCCTGAAGAGCCGAGGAAAGAGGTGATTAAAATATAGCAGTCTGGGAAAAGTTCTAAAGCCATTTCTAACTCTCTGGGACTGCACAGATCCACGGAGCGAAAAATTATCTACAAATGGAGAAGAGTTGGAGCAATGGTGAACCTCCTAAATGTAGCCAACCTTCTAGAAGTCCACCAACAGCACATTAAGGGCTAATTCAGATTGCAAAACACTCAAATTAAATACACATGTAGCTGTAAACCACTTTCAACTCAATAAAAGTACATGGACAAGGTTCCACTATGTGAAGACCTTGAGCAAAGACTGAGTCTGTAGGAGAGTAGAGAGGAAAAGTCACTACTGACCCAGAAGAGCAAAAATGCTCATCTGAATTCCACCACAACACAACTTGATAAGCTTCACAACATTTTAGGACTATACTTTAAGGACTTATGCATCTATCATGAAACTGTTTAGTAGACAGGGTTACATCTGGGTTACATAAAAAAACAACACCGTAGTAGCAGTATAATACTGTGAAGGTTCTTCGCAACAACTTTGCACAACACAGGAAAGTGAGAATTCTGCTCTCTACCAGTAATTTCTGAAGGAAGATTACATCACTTGGTGGGTTGAGGCTCAGCACAACCGGATCATACATGAGGACAATTATGTCAAGCGTAGGATATAAATCCACATCTGAAAGTCTCACAAACAATAAAACTTACCACACCAAAAATATTTTGGTGTGGCGTAGCTGATGTCCAGACCTGAACTCATTGAGATGCTGCGGTGAGGAACCACAGAGAGCAGTTTGTGCTACCAAACCCTCCAATGTGGCTGAACGAAAGTAGTTCTGTAAAGAAGAATGGGCCAGAATTCCAACAGAGCAATGTCATAGACTGATTCGGTTGCACTTGTTCCTCATAAAAATGGCTCAACTAGATATTATCCAGTGGATCATGAAGGATCCAGTAGTTCGTCAAAGTGTTTGACTCCTCCAATACAACCAAAGGCTTAGCATTAATGTTCAACTGTCCTGATTAAGTATGTCGTGGTTCAATGGTGCTCCATTCCCTCTCATGCTCTCCTCGTGCTTACAGCGCCGACCGAGGGGAGGATGTCGGCAAACCTCTGGCAAAAAAAGGCCTCTGCAACATCTGTGTGTATCCTCAAGCTAAAACCAACAAGCTATATTTACTCCAGTCAAGCATACCCAGCACCCAGAGAAAAACGTAGTCTGGGAGGCACCCTATGCTGGGAGATCTATTCTGTCACAACAAAAATTATTATTTAGCAGATTTTCAATAATCTGATCGACTCTTCCCACTGAGAAGACACAATTCTACATACAGTGGTACCTCTACTTACGAAATTAATTGGTTCTGGAAGAAATTTCGTAAGTAGAAAATTTCGTAAGTAGCGACACGTTTTCCATGCAAATGCCCTAATCTGTTCCAAGCCCCCCAAAATGCAGACATGTTTTATAAAGCATAAAAATGCATCAAAACATGTAATAAATACCTGTTACAATTAGATTATTACACACTAAATGAGAGTTGTGCATAACGTAAAAAACAAAGAATAAAGAATAAAAATGATGGTCATTTACCTTTTATTAGCTGTCCTTATTGTTTTTTGCCCTCTTTGGTTCATGCGCTCTTGCTTCACCATGCCGAACATCAGAGTGAGTTCCAGTCCTCCTTTTGAACTTCTCCAACCACCCACGCTATGCCTTAAACTCCTTAAACTTCCTTTTGTTTTATTAACGTGGCGATTGTAGATGCATTATGGCCATATTCTTTGGTGAGATCAACAAAACGCATCCCTTTTTCATGCTTTTCTATTATCTCTTGCTTTTTTTGTATGGACAAAAAAAACTTAGTCTTTTCCTCTTTTCTCCGTCACTCTCTTGGGGTCCATAGCAAATACTCAAAAAGTTAATATATTTACGTAAAACTATCAGAACACGTCATGGGTCGAGGTCTGAATGACGAGGACGCTGCATAGACACCCATCTAGCTACACATAGAGGTCTTAGCCAATGGGATGCCAGGATGCTAGGTAATAGCCAATGGCAGAGCAGCTATAAGAATGTTGCGTTCATGAACCTTTGGGAGCTGCCAGTTGCAGCCCATACTGTATTTTTACCTTTCATAACTCAAAATTTCTTTCGTAACTAGAGGCAATATTTTCCTGTTGAGGCGTTTCGTAAGTAGAAAAATTTCGTATGTAGAGACATTCGTAAGTACAGGTACCATTGTATTTGTAAGCAACACCTTGAGGAAATTTGACCTCTGAGGGGGTGAGAAGAAATAAATAGAGGATGGTTTGAAAGATCAATGACCAACCCCGGAAATGTTTTACGGCTGCACTGTAGGCCATAAAGCAGAGACTCATTTCAAGAAACATGGTGTGCTCCTCTGTCCATAAATCTCTGACCTTTTAACACCATCATTTATTTTGATTTACAGATCCTCAAGTGGGATATGCATCAAAAAGAGTGGACCAGGGTGGGCTTGCCATACTGCTGGTGACCTACTACCACTTCATCATAAACTGTAAGCCCACACACACACTAATAAACACGTAAGATGCAGGAATACTTGACTCCTTTACATTTGATTGTTGTTCCACGTAATGCCTTAAATCAAGATCATGCAGCCATGCATCATGCAGTCGATTTACTCCCATATACTGCACAATTATATTGGCTTCACAGCCTTTTCTCACCTGATGCCGGATGCAGTTGCAACATTCAGAGATCAGATCAGGATTTTTTATATTTGGGTTGGTTGTTGTTCCACGTTAATGCCTTAAATTGAGATGGTCGCACATCTTTTATCACCTATCTGACAAAATCTCTAATGACAGACTTCACTCTGCCAATCCTGGGCTCGTACATCACAACTAAGGGCCCGTCCACACGATGACAGATTTTTTTGAAAAGCAACTTTTTGAAAATGCATCGAAAATGATTCGCGTCCACACGACAGTGTTTTCAAAAAAATCTCCGTCCACACTTAAACCTATCAGTGCGTTTTCGAAGATGGCTATAAGCATGCCAAACCATGTGGTGGCAGTATTGAGTCAAATTTTATCCAATAGGAATCCTCCGTGTTTTGTTGTCACAAAACACCTGCAAGAATGCTGCCATCAACAAGGTTCGTACATCCAGCATGTTTGTACACACGGGCCCATAAATATGATGTCATAGCGGTTTTCGTCGCAGGCAAGACGTCAGCATTTTAAAAAACTTGCAGATACACCGTCCACACGACAACGCAGACCCGGGGTTTTTTTAAAAATCCACCCAGGCCAGCGTTTTCAAAAAGTTGAGTTTTTGTTCCGGATATCTGCGTTGTCGTGTGGACGGAAGGCATAAAAGCAACAAAAAAGTTGCGTTTTCACAAAGTTCCGGCATCGTGTGAATGGGGCCTAAAACACCAAGCTCATTACATAATTACCCTAATAAATATTCAGCTTACATCTACACCTCTCTTGACATAAAGTTAAAGTTAAATGTTATTCTAAACGTTTATCTTTGACTGACATGCAAGCACTGCATTATACCTTTAAATTCAAATGTGCTGCATAAGTAATGAAATCATACTGCCTCATCTGCTCTCTCTGTTCTGTGTATGCATCCAAAATGTGAGTAAGATGAGTATGTTTAGGACTAACTTCTAATAAATGCATTTAAAAAACTATTAAACAAAACACAAACAAGGCACAGATAAAAGTAATTGTCAACCCAAATATAAAAACACGATCTGAATGTTCCAACTGCATTCGGCCTCAGGCGGGAAAAGGCTGTGAAGCCAGGACAAATAGATAGATAGATAGATACAAATGTATATCAGAGCGTAAACCGACTACATGAGGCACAAGTAAACATACAAGAAGCACTGTGAAAGATATTTCTATTGGAAATTAATGTCAGTAGCCTGCAATAAATTACACTTAATTTAGGACTGAGCTGCTTGTTCAGTCACGTCCAAGCACACGTCTGTCTTCACTGTGAACGCTGACAGACACCAGATGGTTTAAGAGGTGACCATCAGGATACACCTATGACTGCAGTAACGTCTGTAGGTGCCTGTCTGTGTGTGTGTGTGTTCTGCTACAAATTGTGAGAGCACACAACTCCTCATTTCTAATAACCTCTATTTAACTGACACACCTACCAAGATTAAACAGAAACCTGGCAAGAGGCTTTTCATTCTAAAATTACAAACACCAGTAGGGCTGCCAAGGTGTCGGGGCTGGGAAAAAAGTTCAGCCCAAACTGGTGCCAAAACAAAATCTTTTTACTGCCTTAAAAATGTATTGTTCTCCCAAAAGAAGGTCATGACTATATGCTGGTGCGTGAGTTCTCTGAAAAGAAAAGAAACAAGGACGAGTCAACAACTGGTGACTCAGCGCTGCCAAGATAGGGCATGGTGATTCAAAGTAATGTTTACAGGCAAAATAACGCAGGTGGCCCACTTTCAGTTCTCTTTGAAGATGGGATCCTTTGTACCTGCAGCTGTTTGCAATGAAACTAGATTAAGTAGCACAAAATATGAGAGAATTCTTATAAGCAAATGCTATTTGGTAGTGAGTGGAGCCGTACAGACCAGTCGCCGGAGGTGCCTCACAGCTCTGTGATATGTGCCCAAAGTATTGAGATAAACATGGACCTGACAAAATGTTCTGAAATCAAGCTGGTAGAAAAATTATAGACAAGAAAAATAATAGTTTTGAATCATATTTATGAACTATTAAAACACTCCCAGTTTGAGATTTGGAGAAGAAAGGATATGTGATTCCAAAAGTGTTTTTTTTAATACTAACTTCCTTTTGCTCTTCAAAGCTCCGAGTTTGGAGAGAAGTGTTGTGTTGGAATTTGGTCTGTTACTGGCGCATGTTACTCAGAAGAAATGTAAACCGTTGAATTCAACACTGTCATTGATAATACAAGACTGAGCTGATTCTGAAATTTCGTGATTTTTGTCTTGAAATACTGTGGCAAGTATGAAAGGTCTTTATATCATAACTAAAACATCATCAAACCCACCATACAAGGTCCATATGGGAATAAATTTAAGAAGATTATAATTACTGAATTTGACTGACTAATTGCAGTGATGTATTTATACCATTGTTGATACTTCTGCTTTTGCGTGTTTATTGTCGGTTACAAGCTCCTCGAGGTTTTAATAATTATATAATTACTATATCCAAAAACACCAAAATCAAACTGCTTGACAGACAAGTAGTTGGTTGGAAGGCAGGACATGAGACAAAACAGTTTTGAGGAAATAATGTGATCTTGTGGATGTAAACTTCAAAACACAATTGCTGTGTGTCTGATTGAAGTGTGATGAAGGAGACCACAGCTCAATCATTGTTACCAGATTTAATATTTGCATGAATTTTAAGATCACATTAATGAGGCATCTTCTGAAACTACCAATCAAAACTTTGGAAATGCCTTCTCATTCAATGATTTTTCTTTATTTTTATTACTTTCCACATTGTAGGTACAAAATGAACACATCAAAACTATGAAGCAAAATATATGGAATTATGTAGAAAACTGAATATGTTTTATAACTCTCAAAGCAGCTGCCCTTAGCTTTGATGACAGCTCTGCAAACCCTTAGCCGTCTCTCAATCAGCTTCACGAGGTCGTCACCTGAAAAGGTTCCCACTTCACATTTACGTCTTGTCAATACTCATTTGTGGATTTTCTTGCCTTCTTAGTGTGGTTGCAACCATCACTTTGTCAGGTTGGTTACAGCTGACAGTTGTCAACTATTAGAATTTATATTACGGCAAGAACCAATCAGCTAAGTAAAGAGAAACAGTCCATCATTACTTAAGAAATGAAGGTCAGTCAGTCCGGAAAATTGCAAAAATGTTGAATGTATCCCCAAGTTTAGTCTCAAAAACCATTAAGCACTCCAAAAAGTCTGGCACACATGAGAACATCTCCAGGAAAGGAAGACCAAGGGTCACCTCTGCTGCTGAGGAGAAGTCCGTCTGAGTCACCAGCCTCAGAAATCACAGGAGACTAGATGAATGCCACACAGAGTTCTAGCAGCAGACACGTGTCTACATCCACTGTTCTGAGGAAACCATGTGAATCAGTCTGTTATGGTCAAATAGTTGCTCAGAAACTACGACTAAGGAATAGCACCAAGCAGAAGGGATTCATTTGGGCCAAGAAATTTGCTGGTGACACTGTTGGGGATTTACTTAAAATTTCCGGCACACTGAACCAACATGGCTACCACAGCACCCTGCAACAACATCCCATCCAATTTGCGTTTAGCTGGACCATTATTCATTCTTCAACAGGATCATGACCCTAAACATACCTCCAGTGTGAGGGCTGTTTGACCATGAGATGGCATCTTACACAGGGTATACCCCACCTCTCACCTATATCATGCTGGGACAGGCTCCAGCAGACCTGTGAGACAGATGAGCGGCTATAAACTAGACAATCATGATCGTCTCATCTACAAGGACATGGATGAATGGATGGATGGAGAGCGATGGAGTGTTGTGTCAAATGACCCCGCCTCCACAGGCACTGACCTAAACCCAATCAACATGGTTTGGGATGAGACTGATTGCAGAGTGAAGACAAAAGGTCCAACTAGTTCTCAGCACCTCTGGGAGCTCCTTCAAGACTGTTGAAACCCGGTTCATGTGATGACCTCAAGAAACTCATTAAGAGAAAGAAAAGTGTGCAAAGCAGCGATCAAAGCAAAAGACGAAGAACTTAAAATATAAAACATGTTTGGAGTTATTTCACATTGATTTGTTTAATACATAATAGTTGTGATGCCCAGTAAATAGTCATAGTCACAAAAATACAGAAAACCATGAAGGTGTGTTCAAACTTTTGACGGGTAGTGTACAGCACATTTAGTAATAATGGTCAGAATAAGTGTATGGGATGAAACTTGATTCACAATACGAATAATCACGTCATTACATTTCTGTAGTAACGTCACAGAACTGTGTTATAAACATAATCTCCAAGGGGAAAAGCATATTTAACATATTTGTAGTAACAGGCGCGTACGACACCGAAACGCCATGTTTAGACGTTTAGTAATTATTATTCCATTAGTTCCAGGTGGAGGGAAACGTGAGTAAATAATATTTAGAATATGTGCAGTGCGGCTTCTCTTGCGCGTCTGATCCATCATTCTTCCATTCGACGTGTCATTTCCTGAAGGCTGGGAGAAACCTGCAGCAACACGGGGGATCCGTATGGAAGGGAGACGACACGCCAGGCATCATCACTTCCACACCAAGTCTACAAACTCGACCGTAGCAACGCGAACACACACACACACACACACACACACACACACACACACACACACACACACACGCATATCGATATTTCTGCTATGCATCTAAATTACGCGTTTTTTTTAATTCAACAGCTGAATATCCTGCATGTCCTACCACGTAAAAAGCACGTTCAATTCTCCTTTAATGAATAAATGTGGTACATGTTGCACAAAATCCCTACCCGGTACCATTTAGTACTACATATATACACATTTACATATAAATATATGTTAAAAAAAAAATACCTGTGCGTAACCTTTGGAGCAAAAAGATTTCCCATGCACCTCATTTTGAAACAAATCTCCAGCCGAGGCAACTTCCGATTAGCAGCACAACTACTCGAAATTCAAAGCCCGTTCGGCTAACTGCTGCTAGCTCCACTCCCAAACAAAGCTCCCATTGTCTGGAACTTGTAGTCTTCACGTTTTCTCTTAGCCTTCACAACGGTGATTAACTCAGGTACGAAAAACTACAAATGCAAAGTCTTCACAGCAGTATATACGCATGCGCAGTGGTACCTCACTGCTCAGGAGGGTTGTAGAACATTTTACAGCTCAGGTTTTTTTGCGGGCAGCGGCATATTTGAGGGTCTATATCTACTCTGCTGAATGGCCGGAGGTCGAAGCGAAACGCTGGGTAGTGTGAACTCTCCCAGCCGGTGCTCAGACGAGAAGCCGGGCCGTAGTAACCGTCTCCGGTCTGCGTTGACTGAAGTTGGTCGGCGCTGCCGTCTCTCAGTGTTTGCTTTGCTCGCTAGCGTTCACTCGTCACTTTTCAGCGCTTTTGAATAGCCCGCACTGGTCGACATAAACTGTTCAGAGAACACCAAAAGAACACCAACCTTCACCTGATGCTGCTCCCCGGAGTTCCGCTCGGCCGCTATTCCGTTAAAAACATTCTCCAGTCATTATTCGAGCAGTCTTTGGCCGGTGCTTCCCTGCCTGCTCAACAAGCAAGACGCTTCCAAGAATGCTCAACCGAAACCACGGTGAAGCTGCGCCCGCACACTCACTGCGCATGCGCAGCTCTCTTGTCGCAACCTACTGATAGTAAACCACAGGAGGCAGCGCGCTGCTGCTGCTGGGACTGTGTGCGCACGGCGTTAACGCTCGTCTGCAGGCAATAACGTGAACGATTTATTCTAAGTATTGAAAGCAGAGAAAACTACCTCTGATTTCATTCTATGAAATAATTTTCGTCTATATTCTATTCATGTATCATGTTCCATTACCACAGATTACCGATGATCACTTTCAAATTAGTCAATAGCATAACCTTGTGGTGGCAAACTATAATCAATCTTTTGACTTATCACTTTTTTTTTTTGCAAAAGTTTAAGTTATAATATAGATAAAATTATTTTTGTCATTAAATGTTGAACCACATTCACTTGAAAGAAGTTAAAATCGTTGCCTTGCACTGTTGCATTTCCTTTAAAATGTCTTAATTTAATTTCTGATCGAATTCAGTCTTGTTTGATAACCATCCTGTATATTATTTTCATTCATTCATTCATTCATTCATTCATTCATTCATTCATTCATTCATTCATTCACTCATTATGCATCTCCATATTGTTTTTTATTTTTACTATTATCTAGGTTGCATTCATTTTCTGTCCTGTTGTCATGTTCTTCCTCTGCCCTCAATATGTGAAGTATTTGGTGCCTGGGAATTTTTCTAATCATATAGCACTTTGTCCTGTGTAAATAAAATGTATAATCAATATATAATTTAATTATTAGTAGTACTACTAGTAATAGTTGTTGTTTTTTGGTGTGTTTTTGTATCTTACAACAAATGATCATTCTTTATTTAAAATACCTGCTGATTAGTTATTGTATTCATCCTAATTTCTATATCTTTGGTTTCTCTCTGTGAGCCAGAGGATGCCATTGATAATGTGAATAGAAAATGAACATTGCAACAACAGAGCGGCATATGACAGAATTCCAAATAAATCCTCTATACTGTAATACTGGAATTCCTGTTACTTGCTTCAAACTGGCCTGAAACTACATATTCAGTCTTGTTTAAAACCACCGAATCAGTAAAAATGTAAAAATCAAAAATACATGGGTGTAAAGTATTGTCTTTCCTGTTTTCTAAACAAGCTAAACTATAAGACGGTGTTAATAAAAGAATGAGCAGAGAGATCCAGTAATTGCAATCACCAGATCCCAACAGTCACAACAGTGATTTCAAAGTCAACCCTGAACACTAGAACAGAAGCATTCAAATGAACGTACATCAGGGTACAATCTGTAACTCCAACCATGGGTAACGCTGACAGAATACATGTATTTGACTTTTTTCATTATGTTTCATCCATTTTATGCAATAAACAATCTTCTCAAGGAAAACTTTTATTAGATTGGGGAAACCAGAGTGATTTTCTTTAAAATAAAAAGTACTTACATGGAATAACTTAGTTTGTAATGTGAAGAATTGTACACTTTAAGCAAAATTTGGACAGCAGAAGGCAGGAAATGCTTATGATCGCATTAAGTATTAAAAGAAGGTTCTCACATAAGCTCACATAAGCAGCATAATTAACCCATAACTATACACGTTGTGAGGACTATAACGTGTATAGTTGTCATAAAATTATTATTACTGTTAATCTGACTTGTTAAAACATAGATTATTGTCAAAGAGAAAAATGGATTTTTTTCTGAAAAGCAAGTATCTAGTAAGATAAAAGTACTCTCTACAGTACATCAGCAAATCTTGGTTTTCTTCAACAAGACAGCTTTACATTATTATTTTTCTAAACATGTGCAGTCGGGGATTCTTTGAAAAATGTGCTTCACTCATTTACCACCAGGTGTCAGTAGAAGTTAAAACTAATACGTCTTACTATTGCCGTACAGTATAACGTGTTCTGGATGACCCACTGACTGATCAAATTCAGAACCACAATGACATTTTGACACATCGCTGTTATTTGTAGATAAAATACTATCCTCACATATATCATGATTGTTATTTTAGACCCTGCAACATGTCATACATTTTTTGTCTTGTAGTTCAGTCCTGTTGTTTTACTGTCATTATTATTTATATAGTACTTATTGTATTGTCTATGTGCAGTCGCTTACCGCTGGCTCTGAAGTCAGCTTTCCATCGGCAGTAATAAAGAAAATCCTTCATTCTTTTTGTGTTTTATCAGGAAACTCCAACGTCAATGTAATATTTCTGCCTTCCATAAACAAAACAGATTGAACTTTTTGTAGCTATGAATTAATTTAGGTGCACAAAGTCAGCCCTAGTCTCTGTCAGTAAAAATGCTCAATTGAAAATTAAGATTGGTTTGGCTGAAATTACATGTTTCCAAATGTCTTAAGAGAAAGAAAAAATACCATATCCCTGTAAATTGCAGGGCTGTCGTGCTTTTTCTGACCTTTGACACCTGATTTCATTGGAAAGACTCCAGAAAGTAGACTTTCTAGTTATAATTAAGTCAACTACGACTGTTTTAATGCCAAACATGACAGCAAAAAAATTCTAGTCTTCATGAAGAACGCAGTAGTATATGAAGTAGAATAAACCACCCATATCTTAGCTGACTCTCATCCTTCCCTTATGATTAGCATAATGATAAGTAATTAGTGATATGAACTGCCAGAGAAATGTAGGTCAGCGGGAGATTCTTCATAAACTACATTTCCCATGATGCAACAAGAACCCTCAACAGCGCAGCCTCGTTCCGATACGTTCCCTTGTCAGCAGGCATCGGACCGATCTGCACACATGTGATTGGACCGGAGCTGCGGCAGCGCTGCTCTTCGCCCCACCGCTGTGGTTTGTAGATCGGCGACAGAGGCAGCGCTCGTCCGGGCGTGAGTGCGCGGCGCCCCGGTGTGTCTGGATGCAAAGTCAGCCCACAGACTGACAGCTCGGCGCTCGAAATGTCGCGTCTGTCGTGGAGATGAAGCCCGTGTGAGCGCGACTGACCTTCGGACTGCTGGGATCGGCGGAACAAACACGGATTCACACGGAGCGTCTTCATTTGTCGTCACTTATTAGATAACAGACCTGCTTGGTGCCTTTTACTTACTGGGATGCGAACACACGCCCATGCGACGATGTTGGTGGATGTTGCTGTTAGGTTACAGTAAAAGCTAATTATTAACGTGTTATAATAAGGGTGATTGACACGGAAGAAGCGAACGTGGACTGGACACCTCCAACATTTTACGCACAAAATAATAATAATAATTATTATTATTATTATAGTTATTGTGACGGGTTGGGGATATCAGTGAAGGAAACATGGACTGGATGTCTTCATCGCCTTATTTTTTCTCGACAGCGGTGCTGTAATGTTGCATTGCTCTTAACGCAGACCTCGCGTTGTGTCTGATGGCTGCTTTCCATAAATAAATGGTGGATATTAAAAAACAACCCTCACACCTACGAGACTGTTGATCAATGATCTGAAAGCTCTACGCGTCCTCGTAAGGAGGAGGATAATGAGACATGATTGCATCCTTGTTCCGTGTCCAATGAAGAAGAGGAGTTTCTTTGGTAACCGAGGACCGGTCTCCATCACAAATGTAGCCCAACGGAGGAGAGTGTTCGAGGCCGCTGCGCGCAGACGGAGGCGGGTTTGGTGTTGAGTACCTGCCGTCCAGCCGTCGATCTACATCTGTAACCCCTCACCTGTCCTGAAATGGATGGGGCACACTTGTTAAAGGCTGTTCAGGGACGTTGAACCGGTTCATGCCAGGACTCAGCCTGGAGCGGCTCGTCGGGATGTAGGGCGGATATCTGCGTCCACATTCAAGAGCGCGTAGCAGAGAAAACGGCCTGTGTTCATGGAGATGGCTGGCGGGGGAGGTGCGTCCGTTCTGGGCTGTATGAGGAATAAAATGATGACCCCTGCTCAGACGGTTTCATTCAGCTCAAAGTTAAACTGTGTTTTTAATTGGTTGACTAAATAGTCAGTTGTAATTTCATCATTAGCTGAGTGTCTCTGTGGCTCCTGGACACAAGACTGTTCATCAGGCTGATATTAAGTACACAGGAGGTTATGTGTTCATTAGAGCAAAACTTTCAAACCATCAAACCAGGATCCTTGGTTTTACTTGTTAACATTTTAGATGAATTCCTAATGGAAATGCTTCGTATTTAACTGTTCCATTAATTTCCGAGTGAGAGAGATGCATGGGTTTAATTTAACAACTTACTCACTCGTCTGGAAGTCACTGGAATGACAGCATCTTTCTGCAGAATTTCGACAGTACACTCGTGTTCCCATCTCTCTTGGCTTGTATTTTGTAAGGCACAGTTGTGGAAACAGTCACAAAGGGGGAGGGGTTGTACTCATGGATCTGTCCTGTGGGGGCTTCATTGTTTGACCTGGTATACATTGTCCCTGAATGAACTTGCCTTTGGGAATACATGTCACATACACTCTGCACTGGATTTGGCCCAATTTCAACAGTAAGATGTGGTTATGGGGGGGACCAGTTTCAGTTGCGTGAGTATTTGATCACCTCTCCCCCCTCAGTGGTCAATGAGGACACCTTGCCTCTGTCAATGGGCCTCGTGTACATTCGGTGCCTGATTTGACAGAATCTGGACCTCGGGTGTCAAACAGTAGTCAGGCTGCCATGAACCCATACGGCAGAGCAGGCAGCCCGGCGGCCCCCCTGTCCTGCACCAGCTGTGGTGGCTGCTGCTCCCCTCCTCCCCTATGCCTAATCCCCACCGGGACGCCTTTTTCTACTACCTCCTCCTCCTCCATACCCCCAAATATGACCCCTCCGCCACCGATGTGTCCGGCCTCGGTTGTGCAGGTGGAGAATGGCAGCAGCTGGAACTCCTCCACCATTTCTTCCTCCCCAAACTCCCACTCTGGTCACTGCTGCAGGGCTGCCAACCCCAACCCCTACTGGACAGCAGTGTTTGACTACGAGGCTACAGCAGATGAGGAGTTAACCTTGCGGCGTGGGGATCTTCTTGAGGTCCTGTCCAAAGATTCTAAAGTGTCCGGGGATGAGGGCTGGTGGACGGGCAAGATCCAGGACAAAGTGGGTATCTTCCCCAGCAACTACGTCACAAAGGGGGACACAGCCAACTATCAGCAACTGACTGCAGGAGGGCTGGTGACAGGTGGTGTGGGCGAGTGCCCCTTGGAGATAGACTTCACAGAACTGGTGCTAGATGAGGTTATTGGCGCTGGTGGCTTTGGAAAGGTCTACAAAGGAATCTGGCAGAGAGAAGAGGTAGCAGTAAAGGCTGCGAGGCAAGACCCCAATGAGGACATCAGCGCCACGTTAGAGAGTGTGAGACAGGAGGCCAGGCTGTTCTGGATGCTCCGGCACCCCAACATAATTGCTTTACGTGGCGTCTGCCTGCGGGAGCCAAACCTGTGCTTGGTGATGGAGTACGCCAGAGGGGGGGCTCTGAACCGAGCGCTCGCTGGTAAGAAGGTCCCACCAAAAGTTCTGGTGAACTGGGCAGTCCAGATCGCCACAGGGATGGACTACCTACACAACCAGGCGTTTGTACCCATCATCCATAGAGACCTCAAGTCCAGCAACAGTAAGTACTGAAAACAAGACGTGTGTAAATATGCAAATCCTACAATAGAGGATTTGTGTGATTTTTGTGAGTTGTGATAACATTATCTCCTGAAGAGATTTGTTTTCCAAAAGTTAAATAACACAATATTCAAAGGTCAGGAGGTTTATCTTTGTGACCCAGAACTCAGTTATGGATCGAAAGACGCAAGAAGGAAGAAAAACACAGGAAGAGATCAGAAACTTTGAACTTCAGACAAGTAATCTTTTACAAACCTTCAGCTTTATCTGAGACTGTTGCTAATGGACGTGTTTCTTCTGTAAAACAATTATTAACTGTGGGATCACCGCGTCATGGTGTTCGTCAGCAGTTACTGTATAACTGCTGGCTTGCTAGTTGGAGATCAGAACTGTGCTCACCAAAATGTCTCAAGGCACCAGAATATTTATATCAAAGACATTCTACATAAAATACATCATAATATAGAACTAGAACCAAGTCAGTCACAGACTGCTACATCCCGCCACACCCCTGAATTGAAAATTTTACCCTGACCTATATAAGAACTAGCTTTGATCTATGACCTATGCAAGTATGTCAGGGTAAAATTTTGAATTCAGGGTGTCGCGGGATGTTGCATTCTGTGACTACATTGGTTCTTGTTGCAAATGTTTTTACACGTCAGTGTTAAATGGCTGTGATGAGGTGATAAGGATAGTAAAAATAAAGGCAATCACATAACATTCTTGGTGTGGGTGGTTCTACAATTTTTTGAAACTGTGCAAAATCTGGAGCAAAATTAGTTTAGGTGAACAATGAATGACAAAATGTCCCAAAATTCCTTTTAAAATTGCAAAACCTAATCAACTCAACTCAAATAATCAGAGGAATAATAGCTTATAAAACTGAAATAAAATGATAACTCATTTCAAAAGATCATGTTTTGTGGTTTTGATGTTCTATATGTAGTCATAATTATCAGTTCCTCTCATGGGCATGAGTAAATTAAGTAGATTAAAAAAAAGTTCAAACATATATTGTAACCGTAATGATTTCATGACATCACAGAGCAAAAGATTTGTGTGAGGTTATCAAAGGTCATCTTTGAATTCCAACACCAGGAACTGACAAACAGCTCAGCCGGGCTCCTGAGTCCTGGGGAGCTGGTCTCCTGCTGCCATCTTTTACTCGTCATCTCTCCTCTTCCTCTTCTTCTGCCTCCTTTTTTCCTCCTCTCCTCAAGGAGAACAGATCTGCTCTGCAACTCGCTGAGCTATTTTAGGTCCTTTGTGCTACATGCTGTTTAAAGACACAGTTGAAGTTGTTGGTGCATCAAAGAAATAACACGCGGCGCACATCTAAGTGCTTGTGTGTGTGTGTGTGTGTGTGTGCGTGTTTGTGTGTGTGTGTGTGTGTATTTATCCCAAGTGACACAAGTGATGGGGGTGGGAGTGTACAAATATGGGTGTGGGTGTGTGCAGGATGCTGACTAAAGGCTTTTAAGGAGGGAGATGGAGCAGAAGTGGAGCTCGAACACACTTCCTGTTCATCGGTTTAAACGTCTCCTGCTCAGTCCCACACTTCTCGAGTCTCTCAGTTATTTCACGTCACATCTGTACCATCAATGAGGGATCAGATGTTTATTGGACAACAGAGCCTTGGCAACAACGCCATAACGCTGCCTCCTCCATGGTGACATGGGCGCTGCTTCTGTGCCACTGAGTCATACAGCTGCTAGCCACGGTCAGCTGCTGCACAAAATGTCAGTCCCCAATTTAGAGTCCACTATTGTCTGCATGAGAATAGCAACTGAAGAGATGCAAGAATGTCTCCCCAAGAATGATGATTGTTACTGAAAAGGCGTTGGTGCTAATTGCTAAGTATGTGATTAGACTGTGACATCACACCCACACTGAGGGACGTTTGACTCGGTGAGGCTCATGAGAGTAAAGACAAGACGCAGGAGGGAGACAGCGAATCAAAAGATTATGAGAATGAGAGAGAGAATGAGACTAGCAATAGCATGACGGACATTAGTCGTAAATGGAAATCTTAAATTTTGGAGCATTCCTACATAAGGAGGGGAAGCCATGGTATTTCTTTTAAATTTATTCTAACAGAATACTATCAGTCCATTTTTATGGACTGATGTGTGTAATGGAATTTAGATTATGGTTTAATTTTATTAAAATGGACGGTTGGGCCTCTGTGGGGCATTCACTCTTCTTAGTGTGTTTCTAGTTTATTGCTTAATTTTATTACTGTAATAATCTACATCTGAAGCATCAGTGGGGTTAAAAAGTATTTCAAGTTTAGAAAGGAGGCTGATGGGAAAGAGCTAGAGAAAGAGAGAGCCGGGAATCAACAGTGGTTCATCTCAGTTTAGGGTTACACCTTGGCTCATTGTACAGGTACGCTGGTCTCAGGTGTCCTCTTCAAACTGCCGACCATTTGGCATCACCGCGGTGACGGAGCAGCTCAGGCCCTCGAGCCTCTCCTCTGTCGTCCGTCAGCCGTCGTCGGAGCCCGGTAAACAAAGTGCCATATACCACAGAAGAAGAATTCATCAGGGCTACGTGTGACACTCCTCTTGGAGTCAGTGTGCGTTTGAAGCTGACCACACATCAGTTTGTATTTTCACTCATATGCTTTTGTATAATTGTATTTGTGGAACAATTACAAACACAATTAGATGAAAATTGTTTTCCAGGCATGACGAAGTGCATGTGTGAGAGGCTGTTCTGTGCTTTAACCTGTCAAGCCCATAGCAGCAAGTCAGTTGGACACAATGTGATTGCTGTGACCTCCTTAGAGTGATGTCACTGCAGGTTTGTGGGTTGGCAGGTCATTGTCACCCGCGGTCATACCTGAGCTGTCGCTCTGACCCCGAATCAACCTCCAGGTGCTCAAAGCATAGGGCGCCAGTCCTCCTTGATTGTCTCAATTCACTAAAGTGGAGTTAAAGAGAGGCAGTGGACAGAACCGGAGTGTTAACATTAATAAAGATAGTGACATAGTATCAGGACTATTACAGATCAGCAAGGTCATCATCAGTGAATCTATGGAAGCCTTTTTTACTTTTTTAACACAGCGAGACAAGTTCAGGTCTTATCTGATCTACAAACTGCTCTTACACTACATAGCTGAATGACATTAAATATTAAAATACAGGTAATATTTGTGTTAAATAAAATGATGGCCCTCCTCCTCGTTGACAGTATTTTTCGCACTATAAGGCACACCTAAAAGCCTTTCATTTTCTCAAAAACCAATAGTGCGCCTTATAGTCCAGTGCGTCTTATAGTGCGGAAAAATATTGTAATATTTTTGAAAACAAATGAAAGTAAATATAATTCAGTGTTTTTTTTATTATTGAACACGATGTCCAGCTGTGATTGTGAACGCTAATAAAACAGCATCGTCAGAGGATGGTTGGTCTTCCTGCCGTTTTGATGGCTGGAGCCTCCAATGGAAGTTGTGTTTACACAGTAAACAGACATGTGAATAATGTCTCCCAGCAGGCTTGTCAGGTATTCTGTTTACACATAGAGTATTTCGATTACAAAGCACAAACACTCCAATACTAATAATAGTTCTTTTTCTGTAGGGTCTTCTCTTGTAGTTTCGCATGATGTATGAAATCAGCTACTATCTCAGCACACGAGTGCCATGGTAGCTAGTTAAGAGATTAGCAAGGCAAACAGTTGTTGCCACTGAATTGCTCACATCTGGCTGTGTGTGTGTTGAGCAGTAGAGAGGTAGATAGTCTGGACTCCTAATCCCTCTGAGAGGCGGAGTGGTTTCGTGTCATTCATGAGTGACGCAGAGGAGTGGGAGGAAGAAACTGATACTCTGGCCTTTAAGACAGAGGTGTGGCATTTAATCACTGTGGATTAGAGTTGTGATACATTCAGGTGACGTTTGGATGTGAATCCTGTTATTTAAAGGGACAAGATTCTTTCAGGATCTGAAGGATTCTGATTCTATTTTTTAGTTCTAGTTGTAGGTTTCAATCCTTTCTGAGGCAGAATCCAAACACACCACTAGTTAATTTTCACAAAAGATGAAATAAAAAATTATTTTGTATAAAGAATATAATGCTAAATTACTCCAATATATTCACAACAACTGACTAGAATGAATCACATCCCTGCAAACAGAAAAACAAACATAACCTAGCGCTACTATTACTGTAGGTCATAGTAGTGAGTAGCCTACTAGAAGCCAGCTTATGTTTGCTTAGATAAATATTGGGACTTTACATTCTGAGAAGGTGTTCAACCTTTGCCGTGGAACTCTCCAGTTTGATCCATTGACATTCTTCTCTTTACTGATGTGTCAGGTTGTAGGTTCAGGGTTAGAGTTACACAACCCAAACTGAATTCCGATTCATTAGAACTAAGGAGAATCTCCTGTTATAATTATGTCATAGTTAAAGCTATGTCTCACTCAAACTTAACAAGAACCAATGCAGTCACAGACTGCAACATCCCGCAACACCCCTGAATTCAAAATTTTACTCTGACCTACAGTATTTACATAGGTCAAAGATCAAAGCTAGTGCTCTGACCTACTGTCATCAATAAAAGCACTATCTTTGATCTACGGTCTGACTCACACTGGCCTTCTCCCTCGTCTTTCTATCTTATCCGGTTCCTGAGTGTACAAAATTTGAAATTTGACCTTGACCTATTTTTCTCAAGGTCAAGGTTATCATCTCATTTTCATCCCCTTTGCCGCCTGAGTAATCTGCTTTTTGTTTCATCTTTCTACCTGCAATGGTTGCAAAGATATTTGGTGGACACACGAACGGGCGGACTAACGGACGAACAAACGGACGAACACACAAACACTGACAATTACAATACATCACCGCTTTCAAGCGGGATGTAATAACAAAAAAATCAAGTAATATAACCTACAAACCAATTATTGGAGAGAGTTTGGATGTACTGTAAACACTGAAGCAACCACAGCAACACGCAAAGGAAGAGGAAGTGAGGCATCACTCAGAAACCTGGGATAACCAGGTTATCATGGCGTAATAATGCGCAGCAGTGACGATGCAACTCTTTCATACAGAAGGGAAAAATCTAGGCCTTGTTCCACCAGTGTGCATTTATTGTAGTTCCTACACCTCACTGATCACTGACGAGTCTTGATCAAATAACCACTTTTTGTTTCACATCTGTCTGAATGCTCTGTCTCTACGGGTTCATTTAAAGGCTTTTTTAAACTATACTCTTGACAACCTTGAGATTTGAGAGCTATTATAGAGATCTGTACATCATCAGTTGTCTTTGTATTTTTTTTTTTTTCCGACAGGGTGCTCAGTGCTGTGTTGTGTTTGGTTGCCTTCATTTAGTGGGACACAGAAAGACACACTATACTCTCTAAAGTACTACAACATGTTGGAAAGCTAAAGGTGCCTGGAGACACGTCAGTCTGTGAGCAGCTCAGACTTATATAGATCATTAACAAACATGTCAAAGCTTCTCTCCTACTTGAAATGATGATGTGATACTCATTTAAATCCCAATTTCTATGAGTTTGATCTTTTGATATTATGATTTTAGAAAGTTAGGCAGTTCCTTCGGCATCTCTACACTGCATCTGTGTGTTTCAAAAGGTGATAATAAGATATTTACACTTACATTAGCAAGGGTAAAATTTGCATTTCTACTTTGACAAAGTGACGAAATTGATAGTAAAACGCTTAAGTGCCGATTTAAAAAAAATTAATGTGTGAAATTAAGAAAACAAGATTATTTGCTAATCCTTTTAGAAATATGTTCCACTGAAAACAACACAATTAGAAAATCCTTATTTAAATCCTTATTCTATTCAAATCCTTATTTACAAGGAAGGTCAACCACATTTTGAAACACAAAAATATATCAACGGTATTACTTGGGTTGGCTCAAAGTGTTCAATAATGGTCAAACAGAGGAAAATAGATGATTTTATTCAAGGCAGGGGTTCGTTTTATTTGATCACCCGATGCTATAATTTCCAGGAAAGAGTCCATACGAGGGAAAGTAAGGGTAGTGACTAAATCCATTACTTAAACTTTAAAACATCATGTTGTCTTTGAAGATTGATGCATTAAAAACTCTTTTTACTTAAACCTTGATCTTCAGGATCAAGGTTTAGCCCTATAATGGCTCAATAATCCTATGGCTTGCTAATAGCTACTTCGTACTTGCTCTGATCTGCAGGGATTATAAAAATGTTCAAGGACACACCTCCACGCCACGTCAAATTAAACATAGCTCGACCAACATTTACAAAGTACTGATTATTGTTAAATCTATTAGATCCATACGACTGTAGTTTTTGGATTTTACAGTGCACAGCTCGTGACTCCACAATAACTTCCTATTTGCATAGCTGATTATCCTGCTTTGCCTGGTACTGATGTCTGATGTGTGCATTTACTCTTTGTTTTTTCCTGCTGTATATCTGATATAACAAGGAGTTTTTAAATGTTTGTTTTGTTGAGAATGTCTGAAAACTTGATGTGGGCGTGTGCAGCTCATATGTAGGCCTGTGTTTCAGCAGTGGACATGCTGACACAAGGAACTCACCCTCCTATCATCACACACATCTACGCACTGCAACAGGCCAACAATGACCCCATTCTCACACAGCAGCCCAAGATAGAGCCAGAGCAGGGCCACAAAGGCAGGAGTCAATGCAGGGGGGGGGGGTTGGTGGCAGTGGTGGTGGTGTATGGGGGGGTATGGGCTGCAAGGGATGACTGTAGGCTGTGAAGGACAGTGAGGAGAGATGGATGGAGGCAAGGCAGGATAGATGGGAAAGCAGAACAGAATTGGAGTGGCAGTAGAAGAACCCCCGGGGGCTCGGTGGGGAGAGCGAAGGGGGAGGGAAAGATGAGGGCAGGAGGAGTATGAGACGTGTTTAAGAGGAGGTCAAACCCTTCTTTCTCTCAGTGAGCTCGATCCAGATTTAGACTGACAGTTTGAATCGGTGAAGGGGGGCCTCTATACCAGAACACCTTTAGTTGTAATCAAAAGCATTAAAAAAAACCCTTAAAAAACATACGACTGCCATTAGGTGCCGGATTTCAACTAGATGATAATCTGACCCCTCTCAAAAAAATATTCCTCAGGATGACCCTGAGTTTTGATAGCAGGCAGCATATGGAACATCCCAATGACGTCAAGTGATGCATAAATAAGTCATTATCCTGATTTTCTACTAATTTAAAACAAAAATTCTGTCAGCAATTGGACTGATATGAAATCAAATGACCCCTGCCTGACCTCTAACACCACCATGACGATACTGTTTGTGTTGTTTGGTGAAACGCTTCCTCAGTCGCGTGGATTGTCAAGAATTACGTTCAGCCCGTTTCTTGCGGAGCTTTTTAACTCTTATAATGGCTCTGACACGTCGGAGGAAATCACTTTAGTCTGTGGAGAGATTAAATACCGTTCAGCTTCATTTGAGAAGATTTCAGTGACAATAAAACAGGCCACATGTTTGTTAGCTGACATTAGTCCAAATCACATTATTCATTTAATGAATTGGTATCTCCTGGATTGTTTTCAAAATTCCCAGGCATCAAATATATTTCTGTCATTCAGAAAAGGGGAAGATGCTGAGTTTGTGACTGACAGCTGCTCAGACATTTTGATGTAGGACAGAGTTTACATCATGTCAGCTTGATTTTACTGTCTCGCCATACTGTAACTGCATTTACCATGTTGGTGCACTAAAGGCGTGGATTGAGGGAAAAATCAAAGCATGAGATAACAAAGTAAAAGTTAAGTTGGTGACTACAGACATTAATGAATGGTGTAAGCATGTTAGCAGGGGTCAGAAGGAAACGCTGTGTGGATTTGTTCTTTCTCAGTGACAGAGAGATAGCTACGGTAGCTACACAGCTACACCAACACTAAGACCAGTCAATGGCTGCACGATTACCAACGAATACACTCGTGTTCACTCACACACTCAGACATGCATGACAATTATTTTTCTCCACTGGTCGATAAAAGGTTGATTTGACGCCAGCCGACGTGATGACTCCCCGATGCGCTCCATTGCTGCTCTGCAGCTCAGGTTCTGTGTGGACCTGCCAAGCATACTGACACACATTTACACCTCCTCCTCTTCCTCCTGCTGCTGCTGTTGCACATAAAACACATCAACATAATTAGCTTTTCCCACATTGATGTGGATCTGCTGTTCTGTGGTTTTATTTGATGCATGCAAATGCTGTTCACTGTTTTGTGATCTTATGTCATAAGTACAGTTTTATCAATACTGTACTCCAGTTTGTTTGCATAAACAGAAAAGACTAGATCTAGGATGGGCAAACCATGGCCCGTGGCCCATTAGGCTATGCAATCCGGCCCACCAAACTCGTTTAAACTATATAAATAATTGTATGAAAATGCAGTTGTAAAATATTTTGTATAATGTTTTTTTTTTTACATCAAGCATTAGTTCAAATAAACATACACATCTGGTCCTTAGCTGGCCTGCCTGGGAACTCTGTGCGGCTCACCAGTCTAAAACTTTGCCCACCCCTGGAGTAGATCGAAGCGTCTGGTGTTTTTTTAAATCTTTATCCGCAAAACAACTCTAATAAATGATTTCCTCTGTTCTGAATTAGGAGATTTTCCAGCATTGGTGCAGTAACACCTCTGTAAAACAACACAGGTCGTCAATATTCTCATTACCACTTCATATTTAGATGGCGTGCTTGAGATGTAAAGATCCAAGAGGTTACAGAAACTCAAGTTATTACACAGAAAATCAACTAGAGGGAAGACGTGTTTTCTCTTGTTTTACTTCATGCAGCTGTCATGTTTTACGTTGATGTTTCCTATAAATATAACACAGCATGACTTACAGTGTGTCACTGGGTACAATTGAATATTACAAACACAGAGGGTCATTGTTGTCTGTAGCAGCCCGTCATGGAGTGTAGGGAGTAAGGCCAAGAGGAGAAGGCGAAGGGACCCCCCCCAAATGAAATTCCTTTAGCCACCTTCATTTTTTTAGTCAAGAAGAGGAAGCTTCACTCCGGTGACAGACAACATGCAGCACGCTTGTACGAAATATATAGATCAGACCTGGACAAACTGTGGCCCTTCGTACATCCCTATCCGGCCCATGTGAGACCAATCATAAATTACTTACACAGAAAGAACACAAATTACGTAAATTAAACACTGCAATTTCAAATAGCCTAATTTAAATATTTTCAGTGTTTTATTCTTCCGATTAGCAGTACCAGCTATTCAAAATATTTAATTTAGTGTATTTTACAGTGGAAGAAAGTCTAGCGGAATGAAGTTCAACTATCGTTGGTGTGACCCTCTGACGCAATTCAGGTTTCTAATATGGCTCCTTGTGAAAATTAATTTCCCATCCCTGATATAGGTAATGGGGTCAGTAGGAAAGTATTCCTGGGAGATTTTATATATTTTCATGTTGTTCTTCTAAACTTCACTGAGAACTCAACCATTACTCAAAATACGCCATTTTTGATCGTACTTATCGTTTACACATGATGCAGCGAGTCGTCAGTTTTCCACTCAGAGAACCCTTGAAGCTGATGTTCAACCAGTTTCTTCTTCATCCATCTTTCTACAATTACAAAGCCGTGCACCGGTTTATGTCTGTCAGTGGTACATTTGACAAAGCTGTTTGCGTATGTGAGTGTGAAATAATAGTAAAAACAGACACACATTTCAAGTTGTCAAATTGGAATAATGGAACAAATAGATACTCTATTCCATCTCATTTCTTGATCCTTCATCAGCAGGTTCCTCCTCCTCATCTTGTTGTGGTGAATATTTCATGAAGAAACTCATCCGTAGTTTCTTCGTTGTGCTTTGCTTTTACAGTCTTTGTCGTTAATACATATTGGTGAAACAAAAGAGCACTTATTTAACTTTTTTGTCATTGTAACATACAGTTGAATCTACTGATGTTGCTGCACACAAAAGGATCAAAAGATCACCGTAAATTCCCACACTTTCAATGCTCCCTTTTCAGATCACACACTTCGGTGTGTTCTGAGAGCGAGAGGCTGTCTGGTCACACGAATCTGGCAGCTGCGTTTGTGTGAAGACAAAGTTGACGGCTGCGGGGTGAAACTGTGCCACAGCACGGCTCGGGATTAGAACCCCGCCGGCCCGGGGCGCTACGAGTTAAGCCAAGCCGGGGTATCGGTGACATGGGAGCATTCCCACTACAACATCCATATGAAAACAAAGGGGACCCAGTGATTTGGTTCATTCCGTGTCCCCCACCGGAATTTATTGTTGTTTATGTGCTGAAACACGTTAGATACAATAGATCTGTGTGTTTAGTCTTTTAGAGAATTAAATAGCTTTTTTCTGCATTTGATTTTTTTATGTCTGATTTAAATTGACTTTAGATTTAAACTCTGAGGTTGTTGTTTTTTTTTTGTGATGTTTCATGTCTTCTCTGCTTGAAATCTCTTCTGAGACAAGATGTGTGAAAGCAAGAGGAAAATGCGGAGACCTTTTGAAATCCAAAGACATCTGGTGTGTGCTGCCAGGAAAATAACAAAAGCTCTCCCTCCAGTCAACTCTCTTTACCTCTAACAGCCTGCATCTTTTCATCCATTCATTATTACCCTCTTTCTACTCCTGCCTGTCTCTTCTCTCGCCATCTTCCTTTTCTTATATTACGTATCCTAACGCACTCCCTGTTCCTGCCCAATATTTCATTCTTCCTCTCTTGCCCTCATTTTTTGCAGCAACTCCTCTCTTCCCTCTTGCCATTTTTATGTCTCTTTCCTGCCTCCATCCTCTTCTTATCTTCTCCCTTCCCCCATCGCTTATCCTCAAACCTCCACCCTGCTCTGGCTCCTCAGCCTCTCGCCCGCCGTCTCCCACGTTACGTACGACAGTCTACCGCTCAGTTACTCTCTTTTACTCTCCCTGCATCTCTTCTTCCGTGTCTTCTCCCCAGTGTGTTGTGATCATAGCCAGGCTGGCGACAGCTGAAACAGCAGACAGTCGTGCAGCGAGCATCAACACAGGGAGGGAGCGGGCGAGGGGGTGTGAAGATGAGGAGGCAGTTGGGTTGGAGGGGTGGGTACGTCTTCCTTGCCACGGTTTTGATCTTTTGCCCAAGCAGAAATGTAGATTGAGACGTGGGGCCTGGGAGGCGGGCTGCTGCTGTGCATCTCATCATGCTGATGTACAGGCGACCTGCTGCCATGTCAGTCGACGTGTCATCCTGACATGCTCACGCACACCACAACAAACAGACGGCTGGAACCAGCACTGGGAGCGATGGTGTTGTTCCATAACAACCAGCAGCTCTTAAGCGAGCTGTGGGACGAGGAGCTGGATGAGGGTGGGAACATGTTGTCCATTTAGACAGACGAGGGTTTGTCGAGACGCTGGTCCTGATTTGCTGACTTGGCACCGCCGTAACAGCTGTCCAGGCCGCACCTGTTTTTACACGAGGGATGAGGAAGAGGATGATGGTGAGATGTAGAGGATGAATGTAGTTGCAGAGAAAGCAAAGGAACAGTCTGCTGCTCCGCTGCCACTCCTTCATCCAAGATCGGTTTCTACACAAAGTGTGTTAATAATCTAACAACAGCAGGATATCAGACACACAAGCGAACGTTAATAGTTAACTTCCTCCAGCTCATCTTGGCATAGGAAGGGGTTAAAGCAGACGGGATCGGTCCAGAACAAATAAATCTGACTGACTAGTTCCACACTTGTCAAGCCAGTTCATATTTTTTACCAGACTGCAGTTTACCAGGAACAGGTGCCGCCTTCATTGATGGCATAACACAACAATAGAACACAATACACCTGCGTCACCTTATAATGGGTGTACATACGCCTGTGTGCACCTAATTGGACGTCATTAACAGAGGTGTGAGAGCTCCAGTGACTGAGAAGCACGTTGACAAGACAGCAGAAGACGGGTTGAGCTAAAGTTTTATGTCATTGATAGAGAATGTCTCATAAGGATGCTCCTATTTGAGCAAATCAGGCAACTGAAATGAATAAAGACACGTTCCAACTGGTTCTTCTTGGAGTTCTAGAAAGATGGCGGAATATATTAAGACAGAAATCAGTTCTCCTTTAAAATATTATGTAATGGGGGGGAAAAAGAGGATTTTTTTCTTTCCTACTATTATGGTCTTGTGTAACTTTTGACCTGCAACAGAAAGTGGGGATCTGTAAAAGGAGAGAAAACCCTGCGGCTGCTCCGCCCCGATCAGCTGCTCTGACAGACGAAAGCTGTCAGCTGACATCTCAGGTAACCTCGCCCAACTCGTCGGTCAGTGTCATTGTTTATTTAAGGTGAGGCGGCGCAGAGACAATAAGGCTTTACAAGCCTGTTGATGTTCTGTTTGCACTTTGATTGAAAATGCTCAAATGATCACAGACAGAAACAACAGATTGTTTCTATTGGTTCATGTTTGTGTGTACAATGTTGTCCTTTGTTCCAATTACATAATGAATGAAATAACAGAGGTTATTCAGTCCCAACCTGCAGCTCAAACAGGTGGTAAGGTTACAGTCCCCTTCACCACCCAGCCTGACTTCAAAGTTTACTACACCGATAATATTTTTCGCTGTTATGTTGTCTTTTTATGTAAACGCTGACCTAATCTGATTTTTATCTTCTGCTGACCTGCAGAGAATTTCCACCACATGCCAAACACGTCGCACGTGTTTGAGGTCTTATAATCTTCACTGGAAGTGACAGTAACACACATTAGAATGGATTTCTCTGTGGAGAAATGTGTGTGTGGGATGTTGGCTAATGCATCACCTGCACTGGAGATCATTAGTCAGGTTAAAGCCCGGCTGTTTACGTCTCTGTCGGCAATGGAGCTGTGGCATTTCTCAACACTCGGTCAGGGTCAGGGTCCAAGGAGGGGTGAAGAATGATGGCTAAATTAAAGATTTACCACACTGAAGGAAAGTTGCTGCTGCGCTGCTGACGATCCGACTCAATAACACAGTAACATTTGGCTCTAACAACAGTTTGTGGATTGTGGCCAAGGCTTCACATTGTGTACTACAGTACATCCCTAATGGCATCTTAAACCCTCCAGCCCTGTAAGAATATATCAGATTCCAAACTGGTGCGAATCCACTGTGTGCCTTTGTTTAATGGCTTTAATGTGATTAATACGAGGCATCACAACAGACCGGGGGCCTCACGCTACGTTATCTGGATATCGCTGCCAATGAGAATCTCTTTTTCAGCTTTATTTATCTCTATCTGCTTCTTTGTATTGATATTTAACACCTCATTATACACTTTATGAATTAAATTGACAATCTGCGAAACCCCGTCCTGATCAGTACCGGACGGGTCGTCTTTGTGACACATTTACAGTATTTTCTGGACTATAAGGCGCACCTTCAATGAATGGCCTATTTTAAAAGTTTTTCCATATATAAAGTACACTGGATTATAAGGTGCATTGTTGGTTTTTGAGAAAATTGAAAGCTTTTAGATGCGCCTTGTAGTGCTGAAAATACTGTAATGACTTTTCTTGTTGACTTACATCTGGTCCAAAACCTTTCTGTGTGTTTTCTGATCATTCAGCTTCAGTGTTGTTGGTGTTATCTCCTTATAAGCAGCCCTAACAGCCTCAGAGAGCTGCTGTTGTAACTATTATTGACAATCAGAGAGATTGCACTTATTTAGCAACTACAGACACAAAACCAGGCCAATCTGATTGTTGAGATTGAATTTGGACACTACCGATGGACATATTCCAAGACACGTAAAGAAATGCTGACACGTGTTGTAGCTCACACGTACGTCACATACACAGATTTGATGGTGATAGTAAACATCAGTACAACATCATACAGTTTTACAGCCTGTGATCTATGGAGGAAACAGGGAGATTGTCAGCAGTGTGATTTTCCTCTCTAGTCTGAGGTAACGTTTCCAGCAGCGCCGCCGATGCCTCGTTGTATAAAAGCCACAGTATCCTCGAGGATGTTTTTCTTTGTCGTTGTGAGAAATAAACAGGCTGTGATGCTTCTGACAGCCACGTGAGCGTTAAATGTTCACTGCTGCAGTTCAGGTTTCTGCACTGCTCTCTGAAAACTAACATATTGATCTTTATGCTTGACGTGTGAATGAAATGCTGGAAGCAGCGAGAGCCTGAGGTGGAAGGTGTTTCTTATAAAGCCTCACACACACAGAGGTTTGTGAGGTGTGAAGGCAACACGCTGATGGTGTAATCACACGGGTGTAGGAGCAGGTGGAGGTGCTGCATCGGTCACACGTTCAGTGAAGTCAAGACACCTCCTCGCTCTTTTCCCTCCTCCCTTACAGAACCTGATGTTGGTGTAGGGATGCGCTCTGAGCGGACTCGCCCGTCAGAGCCACGCAATCGCATCACTTCCTCCGCTCCTGTCTGAAAGAGCGAGCCCCGAGGAGACAGCTGTCCCTCACAGAGACGCAGGATCACAATGGGACAGACATCTGGAGCGCTTTCCCGTTTTAGTAGTCTCAGTAGTCACGTGCACATTTGAAAAGAAAATATGGCCGTAGTTACACTTTGCTACCAGTTATGAGAAGGGACGAGATCAGATGGTCAAGTTTTTATTTATTATAACATTCCAGTCTATAGATTTTTATTTTTTTTAAATCTGATACATTATAGAAAACAATGGAAATACTAAGAATAAGAAGTTCATCAGAATTACACTCAAATACTTGTGATTTCAATTATTTGCCAGTATGGAGATGTGGACTTTACTGAGTGGCGAAGACAGACGTCAAAAGTCTCGTTTGAAAGACTGGTATCTGCAAATTTTTTTCTCTCTGATCAATTTATTGATTAAAAGATGATTTTCTGTCTGACATGATTTTAAAAAAAGGTCAATCCTGAAAACATTACTGGCTCTGAAACGCTTCAATACTGTGTGCTCTATCGGCTCTGATATTCATGTTTATTCATGATTTTTATACTTTTTTATTTACATTTTTTATGAACAAATATGTATTTCAATCAATCAATCAGTTAACTTTTATTTATATAGCACTTAATCACATCTAAAGACATTTCAAAGCGTGTTACAGATAGAAAGCCAACAATGCTGTTAATGATTCAGTTTCAGTTAGTCTGTCGGTCGACAAGCAGTGTTTCTCTCATGCAGTAGCGATGAACACTGTAGATTTTCTTTGTCTTCACTCCTTCCTCTGCCTGGACCATGTTGTGTAAATGTCCTCCTCCTGTCTCACCGTCTTTGCACAGAGAAGCACAAATCGCCGTGACAAAGGCTTCATTTGTTGACACTGAACAAACTGCTGCGTTTTTGTGACCGTGTTAGTGTTCGTAAGCTAAAGAGCAGCGACGTCATCTAACTTTCTACACATGCATGTAAATAACAAGGCAGTCACATGCTGCAACATTCCGCGAGACCCCTGAATTCAAAATTTCACCTTGACCTATTCTCATGATGGTCGCACCAATGAATTCTATATTGTCCTATCGAGTATTTGGCTTTTCTTTTCATATTTGTAAGTTTACCACTGCTAGAGGTACAATATTGTTCTGGGCATTAAAAAAAATTAAAATTTGACCTTGATCTAGTTTTTCAAGGTCAAGTTTGTGATCCAGTTTTCATCCCCTTGCCTCCCTGAATATAACACCTTTTGTTTCTTATATGGTTCCTGACATATGTACAAAAAAATGAACAAAAGTTCAAATTTGACCTTGAGCTAGTTTTCTCAAGGTCAAGGTGATCATCTCATTTTCATCCCCTTGGCTGCCCGAGTAATGTGCTTTCTCTTTCATCTTTCTATCTGCAACGGTTGTGAAGATATTTGGTGGACGGACGGACGCGTAAACATTGACAAGTACAATACATCACCGACAAAAACATCATCGGTCTGGATCTTGTTGTATTTTTAGAGTCAGGACACTTCGCTCCGTCTCCCACGTTGTCCATGAACACATCGTACGGCATCAAAACATGTTGTCCTTGACCCCGTTCACACCTTCATAGCATTCATTCAGAACGGTGGCGCCCCATCCCGCCTGGAGCTGGCTGCGTAAAAAAGGCCCAGGATTCCTTCCTTTATAATTAGATACTGAACTAAAACTGCTGCTTCAGCCCAAAACCAAACCAGCTACCCATGTAATAATGCATCAGTAATTACATAGCGTGTAAATACTATTTTTAATACATTATAATGATTACTGCAGGTGTAATTGGGTAATCTGTCAGTACGGTTTTGTTACTGATACTCAGTGAATGGTGTGTTTATCTACGGGCTGCTCTCAGATCAGCTCTTTATCACTGAAACTGGTCTCTGAGCGAGGTTGTGGACGGAGCAGCGCCCGGAGAGGCACACCTTAGTCACGTGGAAGCCTGTGTGTGTTTCTGTGTGTGTGTGTGTGTGTGTGTGTGTAAACAAAGACATTGCTGCGTGTGTATGGCTTCTCTATCCACCGCCCTTTGCATATGCCTGTAGATAAATGAGAGGGAGAAGGCCCAACCCCCCACCCCCTTCTTCCCACCTGACTCCCAGCATCTGGGAAATGTGTACATTCCAAATATTTCCATAGTCAGCCATGAAACGCAAAGAGAGGAGGAAGTTTCACGGAGAGACGGAGGGACAGGAAGTGTTGTTAGAGATCCTGTGTGAATCAGAAGAATGGAAACGCAGACACAAACCGCTGGTCAACCCCAGCAGAAAGATAATTAGTAGGCAGGTCTGACCACGCCTGCACTACAAACATGAACTTTATCTCATTCGTTTTGGAGTGTGGAAACTCTTTGTGACACAGTTGAACAAATTACTAAACTGGATGTTAATGTAAATTGACTTGAATCAACACTATTTATTTTAAATATTTAGATGGTTTATCAGAAAGTCCTGTTCTCCCGTTTGTTTTGTTTATTTAGATTGATGTTCTGCCTTTATTTTTTCTCTTTAAATTAATTCATAACCGTTCATGCTATTGAGGAGAACATTAATAAGTTATTAATTATTATGACATGAATTTTAAATCTAAATTAAAAAAGGAAATGTTCACATTCAAGCAGTGGTGAGGGTTTGGTACAAGTACAATAACGTGGTTGTCATCCTTTCCTTTCTCCTCTTCCTCAGTCCTCATCCTGGAGCCGGTGCAGAGGGACGACCTGAACGGGAAAACCCTGAAGATCACAGACTTCGGTCTGGCTCGGGAATGGCACCAGACGACCAAGATGAGCGCCGCGGGGACGTACGCCTGGATGGCCCCCGAGGTCATCAAGCTGTCCCTCTTCTCCAAGAGCAGCGACGTGTGGAGGTACGCAACGCTTTCACCTCGTCACTATGACGACTAACTGCCACAATATCTAGATATGTTTTAATGGAAGAGTGTAAAATTGTCGAATCAGTGATCCAGGATTATATGACAGCTTTGAGAACCTCAAGATGATCAAAAATGAGAAAAACAACGCACACAAGTTAGAAACACTTGAAATCGTGTGTGTATGTATTATATGTTGTATATGACGATAATACATATGACATATACACTAGTTATTTACTTATACATATGTACTATAACGGTATTATTGATTAAATAACAATCAAGACGATTAAAAAGTTTTTTTTTATTATTATGTAGCTTGAATTCACACCAGTCTTACATTCTGCTGGGTTATTGTTTCTGATCAGTAATCTGATTACTGTCATGACATTTTGTTTGTGAAGTGTTGGTACGATGGGACGTGACATTGTTGTTGTTGTTGTCTTCCCCCTACTCTCACCACAGTTTCGGGGTGTTGCTCTGGGAGCTGCTGACCGGTGAGGTTCCCTACCGGGAGATCGACGCTCTGGCTGTAGCGTACGGCGTAGCCATGAACAAGCTAACGCTCCCCATCCCGTCCACCTGCCCCGAACCCTTCGCTCACCTGTTGGAAGGTAAGACGAATACAGTGAAGGAATATCTTGATTGTTAATATTTTGTGCTTTTTTGGGGGGGGGGGACCAAACTGTTCATCAGTCATCAAATGTGACATTTAAGGTGTCACTGATGACAGGCAAAGCCTTCTGGGTATTCACAGCTGAGGTCACCGCTGAATTTTTCTAAAGCTCTTCATCCCTCCATCACTCCACCTCATGTTGTCTGCATTCGCTCATTATTCCTGCTATTTCCTCTCCTGCTTTGCTCTACATTTACTCCTGTCTTCATCTCCTCTAAATTTATCCACACAGTCTTTGTGCTAATTATAGAGCACCTAATAAATTCATCGATATACCTGCTGGAAACCGTGAAGCAGATCATTGGTTATTCTTCACAAACACACGGCCCATGTCGATGCTTTTCTCAGCATGCATCTTTCAGTAGATGTGGTTTCAGATATGATCAGGGTGTGACTCTACAGATCAGTGAAGGTGTCCGCTACTTTCTTTAGCCGTCATCCCCGGTTGGTTTCTTTAAGGTGGACATATGCTGTCCCAGATCAATGTTTCCAATTTTCTTTTTGCCCAAAAAAATTCATGGTAGAGTTTTTTTTTTAACACAAGGATGGGTATTACAGATGAGCGGGTGTGTTTTGACAGATATATATACGTCACGCCACTTGAGTATCTTCAAAACATTCATAAGGTAGTGTCAATAATGTAATGTCAATATGCCTCTCTCCTCCATTAGAGTGCTGGAGCCCCAACCCCCACAGCAGACCTTCTTTCACCAGCATCCTGAGGCGGCTGCTGGCCATCGAGCAGTCGGCCATGTTTCAGATGCCTCTGGAGTCGTTTCACTCCCTACAAGAAGACTGGAGGCTGGAGATCCAGCAGATGTTTGACGAGCTGAGGGCCAAAGAAAAGGTGGGACAGCAGTCGTTTCTCCACGGGGGTTGAAGTATTTGTCATTTTTGGGGAAAAAATTAACCTTTTTGAAGGTTTTTTTATATCAAATGCTTTTCTGATCTGGGTTTTTCTGTTGAATAAAAGAATATTTCACGCTGTGACAAAGGTGTTTCCACAAGTTAGAATTACCCTAGCAACAAGCCTGTCATTTGTAAAGGTGTTGCGGCGGTGCTCATCACCTCCTCTTCTCCTCAGGAGCTGAGGTCTTGGGAGGAGGCGTTGGCTCGAGCGGCGGAGGAGCAGCGAGAACAGGAGGAGCAGCTGAGGAGGAGAGAGCAGGAGCTGGCAGAGAGGGAGATCGACATCGTGGAGCGAGAGCTCAACATCATCATCCACCAAGTGTACCAGGAGAAACCCAGAGTCAAGAAGAGAAAGGGCCACTTCAAGAAGAGCAGGCTGCTGAAGCTGGGCCGAGACAGCAACTGCATCAGCCTGCCCTCTGGTGGGTGGAAGCTGAAACTGCAGCCAATAGTTTCTTCTATTATCAGAATCAGAATCAGAAAAAGTTATTGTTTTTAAAGTTAAATTACTGCAGCCTCATTCTTTTAATCATTGCCACGACCGGCAATAAAGGGCCCAAAAAGACCCATAGATGTTTATCAGAGCACTATATTATTTCTGATTCCATCCATCCATTTTCTTGAAGACCAGACAACCGTAATCATCTTGTCTTCAGCCGTTTTTCCACCTTGCGGGTCATGGGGGTTGCTGGCGCCTATCCCAGCTGACTATGGGTAAGAGGCAGGGTACACTCCGGACACGTCGCCAGTGCCCGCAGAGCTGTTTCTGTTTCAGTTTAATAATGAGTGTAACAGCATAAGTTACACTGGTTTCTCAATATCATGCATACTATATTCAAGGGTGTTTTGTGTGACTTGTCTTTTTTTTAAAAATATTTTGGGGGAATTGTGTGCATTTATTAGATTATTGAAGACATCACAGAAAACTAAGAAAAGGGGGGTGGAGGGGGTACATAGGAACTGATGACGTGTATTTATATTCCGATAATTTTGATTCACACAAATGAAAACTGATTTATTCAAATATTTCCGTCCTTGTTCATCTGCAGGCTTTGAGCATAAGATCACAGTCCAGGCGTCTCCCAGTGTGGACAAGAGGAAGACTCAGGGGAGTGAGAGCACCACCCCTCCCGCCAGCCCGGGGGTCATACCCCGCCTGAGAGCCATAAGATGTGAGTGCAGACCCCCAACATGACCAGAGAGCATCCCGTGTGAGAAGCAGGACGTTTGAACTGTGGCTTGTCTCTCTGTCGTTCAGTAACACCGAGCGATGGCAGTAAAACGTGGGGCCGCAGCGCCGTGTGTAAGAAGGAAGACCTGTCGGCCAATAAGAAGAAAGGACGCACCTGGGGCCCAAGCTCCACCCACCAGAAGGAGAGGGTCGGCGGGGAGGAGAAGTACGTGCACCTTTAGTAAACATGACAAAAAGAATCCGTGCACAAAATAAACTTCATTTTAGGAAATGTTGAAGACATTTTTGATGATGAAATTATCTCAGAATAAATTAATGATATTAATATAAAAGTACAGATATTATAAATATCTACGAGTAGCAACCTGTGTTTAAGAAGTTACCCAATATATAAAGTTTAAGAAGGAAAAAGTCAGGGATTTTTTTTTTCAAAATAAAATTCACAAGAATATCATTCTGTTATTAGATTGTTGTAACTGGTTTTTAATTCAATGATTGATTGAACCGAAAGTGATGAGTTTACAACGTCGTTTTGATTATTATATGGTCAATATTAGAAATAATGATGACAACAACAACATTATTATTATTATTATTATTATTATTATTATTATTAATAGTAATAATAATAATAATAATAATAATAATAATAATAATAATAATAATAATAATAATAATAATAATTCAAGGACACATAGTAAAATAAGGCAAAATTCTTCAACTCTTCAAGACTCAGGCACGTCATCGAAGATGTTTCAGATGTCAAGGAGTGGAATATTTCTGATGTCTTCTGGTCTCTTGTTTTCTCCCTGGGGAGCCCTAAATCTGCCTGAATAGAACAGGTTTTCATTATGTCTTGTGGAGTTTTCTAGACTGACTTTAATACCACAGTGTTCCTGATGCTCCTGCAAAAAAACACTGAGGTACTAGTTCACAGATGTATTATTCCTGACAGGTTATTGTTAAAACATGGAAACGAAACCTTTCAATCAATATCTCATTACAGTCTGTGGACCAGCCAGAAGCAGAACAATCATCTGGGGAAATTTGGTGGAACGAAATTTATGTAGTGTGTGACGGCTGTCCTCAAATCATGTCGTTCTTTATTCCGTCTGTCTGACAACAACATTCTCATTTGCTTTTTTGTCTCGGGGATGTTTCGCTTCGCAGGCTCAAGTCTTTGGGCGAGGGAAGCAAAGTTTGGTCGTCCAGCGCACCCAATCTGGGCAAGTCCCCCAAACACGCCCCCATGACGGCCGGCTTCTCCAGCCTTAATGAAATGGGTGAGTGTTGTTTCATTTGCATCACAGACTAAGTGATGAGAATCCACCTGGTCTATTTAACCTCCCCCCCTGCTGGTCGTTCAAACAGAGGAGTGCAGCGAGTTTGAGGAGTCCCCCGGGTCCATGCTGCCCTCAGACACCAGCAGCAACGGGGCCGCGGAGGACTCGGGGCCCCTGTGGAGCAGCCTGGGACCAAACACAGCGCTGACTGTTGGTGGCTACAGTCAGGGGCCCGTAGGCCTGGGGTCGGGAGCAGGAAACCAGGACTCGCTGCGCCGATGCAGCCAGAGGAAGAAGAGTGATCTGTTTCTGCTGGGATGTGCCGCTCTGCTGTCGTCTGTGGGCCTCGGACAGGACCTGATGCAGCTGGGAAAACTACAGGCAAGAAAACACACCGGCACCGTCGTCTGATAGACACTCATACACAATATAGGAAATAAAACCTTCAGATCATAGGTCAGACAAAAGGACACCCCCAATATTGAGAATGTATTAATCCATCCAATTTGAGTTTTCTTCTGTTATTCACACTAAAACAAAATTTCAATATGAAAATGTAGATAAATATTTTACACAGTATAATTGTGACAATTGCATCTCCATTCAGATCATACTGCTGCTGATAATATAGAGCATATAGAACCAGAACCCGATCCGTGGAGAGCATTCCTCCACCAGCGCCCAACAGTCCCTCATCCAAAACCCAGTTATTAACCCGACCTGACGTCCAAGAGGTCATTCAAACTAACAAACAGTCGTTGGAAAGAACAAAACCCCTTATGGGGAATGACACACAATCCAATCACTTAGTTTACAACTTAATATATATAAATATACATAGATACCAGAAGTAGCGTCTGACTGCTCGACTAACTTCAAGCTACTAACCTTTGAGGGAGACATTCTGTTATTAGGTGATATAATGTCAGCGTGGGTTTGACTTCTGTCGTTACTTTAGCTGTCCTTGTTTGAAACCTCATCAGTCTGTGGGATTTGACTGCTTGTCTTTCATTTTATTGCTTCTTTTTTATTTTACAAGCTACAAAGAAAATTTTCCAAAAGTTTTGGTGAAACCTTATAAATTCTTTCTCACAGTTCTTTTCCCTGGATAATCCCTCAAACAGATGAACGCACAGTCGGTACATATTACCGACCAGCTCTGTGTCGTCTGTGTGGTGATGGAACAGCGTCTAAAGTATTTTATAAGAAGCGTGAGGGGACCGTCTTGTTTCCTCCGTCTGGTTAACGCCCCCTGACGCTGTGTGCAGGTCATCCAGGACGAGCAGGACCTCAGAGAGGAGCAGCGCAAGAAGAAGGAGGGTCTGTTCCAGCGGGCGGGGCGCCTCCGTCGCAGCACCTCCCCGCCCAGTCGAAACCTGTCGCTGTCCCTGTCCAGACATCACGACTCAGCGCTCCCCTGCCTGGACCCGTCCCCTTCCGTCACACTCCTGTCTCTGTCCTCCCTGTCCGATTGCAACTCCACCAAGTCCCTCCTTCCCTCCGACCCGGACGAGTTCTCCCTGAGCCCCATGGTGGGGGGGGAAACACCAGCGGGCCCACCGGCCCCTGCCCTCAACCCGCTCTTGGACCTCAAAGCGGAGAGCTTCAAGAAGGAGCCCAACCAGTCGCTCACGCCCACACACGTGTCCACAGCCATGGCGGTGAACAGAGGGCACAGACGGACCCCCTCAGACGGGGCCATTCGGCCCCGAGCACAGACTCTGGGGCACCGCAGGACCCCCTCAGATGGGAGCATGCCCATGCCCCCTCCACCTGCAGGACTTCACAAAACTACTAACAAAGGTAAAGAAACGGAAAAAGTGTCTGCTGGACATCCCCGTCTCGGGTAAATGATGTCATCTCGGTCGGGTTGTCCGGTATTCTCGAGTCATTCTTCACAATATTTGATCTTTTTTAAAATATATATATGAGCAGAGATGGCTTAAATTCACATTTGGGTATTTAAGACTCAAGATTTCTCCAAAAAAATTTGTGAATCTCATGTAAATTTCTGAGCTGCTCGACATGAATCTACAGTCAAAACAAAGACAGGACTGAAATTGGGCCAAATGATGAGTGACATGCGTCTGATTGTCTACAATCAGAGGTTTATTCAGGAAAAAAAGTCTCAAAATCCTGAAAGGCCGAGTACATCAGATATGACATACTTAGTTTTAAAGAGTTCATTGCATAAATTAGATGAACTAAGACAAGACTTTGTCCTTTATGCCGTATAAAGAGCCTTCTTCTTCTCTACGTTCTCCATCCAGCTGCTCACGGTTCCCAGGAAATCCCTCGCCTTCCCGACCCGTCCACCATCTTCCCGGTCCCCCATCGGCGTAAAGCCCCCGCGCCACCCATCCTGGATCCTCATCCTCTCTGCCTCATCAGCCCCCTAGAGAGACCCAAAACGCTGGAGTTTGCCCCGAGACCACGTCCCACCCCCGCCAGGGTGAGAGCCGATCCCTGGAAGCTGGGCTCTCTCTCCCGGACGCTCAGCTCGTCTCCGGGCAGCAGCTGCGACAGCCCCCTGGGCTCCGGGGACAGCAGCGCCAGCGCCACCCGGCCCAACCTGATGGACATGGACATGGAGGGTCAGAGTTCAGACCACACCGTTCCCCTGTGTGGACAGCAGCAGCATTCCACTATGTGTTGACAACAGGAAACAAGTCAACCTTCACAAAGTCAGGACGAGGACAGGACTAAAGGTGTCGGCTTCTGGTTGGGAGCCATGGGAAGTGGAGCCACTGGAAAAACATCAGGTCATGTTTGGAAGCCATTCCTAATAAAGTGTGAACCCCTCCTCGCAAGCCATCCCCTGTTCTCTAATCCGCACAACACTAAGGGCCCTGGAGGCCCTTTCAAGGGCCTTTCTTACCGTCCCATGCCCAGATTTCATTTCTTTCCAGACCCCCAACCTTCAAAAGCCATTCGACTTCCTCGTGAAGCTGCTGTTTGACTTTGCCGACTGTTCGTTTCGACCCACCTGCCCCCGCTTCTGCCCGTCGGTGTAGCTGTCAGCTTTCTGCTTACATCTTACGTCAAACTTCTTTCACATCTCACCTAAACGTTTGCTTCAGGATTGTTTCCTGGACAAAACGTAGAGTTCAGAATTCTTCACTGATAGTCCTTGTTCTTAGTTTTTGCACACCGTTTCTTCTCTCACCTCCTGTGAACCCTCCTTTGTCAGCTCTGCTTTCATCCTCATGTGTCATCTGGGGGGGTGGGGGGGGGGTCTTCATCACCTCTACCCTACAAGTCTCAGACAGAAAAGAAGCCTTCTTCTCATTGCACTGGTGACGTCGTCAGCCTTGTACAGTAAAACAGAGTTTATTTTCTCAGTGCATCCCTACAAAAGGTTTTTCTATTGGTTTGGCAGAGCGGGTGTGCTCCTCTCTGCGTGACTGTGTAAATATCACTATACATGTGTAGAAGAACAAACTGGCTTTTTTTTTTTTTTTGCGTGCCGGTTATAAGTGCATGTTATTTTACATTTGGACGATGCGCCGTGCTTTTCTGCAGCGCTCCATCGGAACACTGGATCCCATTCGACGCCACACAAACGGACCCGAAAGAAGACCCGTCTGGAAACGAGGGAATCTGTTGAATTCAGCACTTCAGAAGCAGCTTGTCAGACTCTCTGTTGAACTCAAATCCTCTCCTACCTGTTGTCACACGGTGGACTTTTACTATCGGCTACAGGTGGGATTTACTGTGTGTGTGTGTGTGTGTGTGTGTGTGTTTGTGTGAATATGAGTGTGTTTGTTATTATTTGTATCAGATGATTACGAACCTTTTCGGTAGAAGAGTGAGCCCGAACTCATTCTCCTTGTGCAGTTAAGAACACTGAGTATTTATTAAATTAATTAATTAATTATTATGACGCTCTTCCTGGGATATCTGTATATATTTGTTAATATAAAAAGGGGGGAGAAAAAAAAACAAGTAAAACCATCCACATCGTCTCCGGTGTCAACCTGTGACCTCTATGGGTTCAGTGAGGAAGATTTGTGAAATGTGATAAATGAGAGACAAATAAAAAAAGAAAAGTATTTCAGCGTCAAAGCTTTGTGTTTATTGGCCTTTATTATTTAAATGATGTAAAAATAAGGAGCAGCTGGCCACCCGCTGTGTTCAGCGCTGAGAAGGGAGCACATGGAGCAACGTTGTGTTTTAAAATATCTAGACTAGACCAAGTTTCTATATTGATGAGTTGTGTTCTTAGACTTATTCCTGAATGTTTTCCAGGTGATGATGTATTTAATTTGATGGCCTGTTGGTGGTGTCAAATTCTCTTCTCCCCCATCTACAATAACAATCACTGTAACCTGTCCCAGCTATAGCCTTTTCCAGCTGTAATCTGTTTTAGATGTAATCTGTCCCATCTGTAATCTGTCCCGGTTGTAATCTGTCACACCTGTATACATGCAAAGTATTCCGGTCTGGATTCGGACCTGGATTCTTCCTGTGAGGTCATGGATCTCGCCGTTGCTTCGCTGTACAAATAAGGAAAGGTGAAAATAATTTATTACAACTAAAAGCCATGAATGAACTCCCCTACAGAAAGAACATAAATACACTCAGGAAAACCCACTCAGAGTGAGGCAGTGATGATCACTGTGGTTCCACGGCAGCAGCAGGGGTCTGGGTTCCATGGAGACCTTCATGTGGAGTACGCTGGCTCCCAGCTCCTTCTAACACAAACATAAACCGGGGTGATCCGCCAACTCCAAAGTGTGAATTTGAGCATGAATATTTTTCTGTATGCGAGGCCTGTGATGACGAGGCGACTTGTCACACTGCATGTGACCCTGACTGTGGTAAAAGTAGTCAAATGTATTGAAAAGGTGGGTTGAGAATGTTCTGAATGCATCCAACATATTGGATCGGTGGATGTGGCTTTAACTCTTTCAGTCCACTGGTTCCAACCCGAGGGGTTATACTCGTCTGTCAGAGGCCATTGGACACATCCGAAGGTCAAAACATTCACAGACATGTGACAGGTGGTGGTAACTCAGCTCCCTTTAACTGTAATGTGTCCCAAACTAAAAACCAGTAAAAACCTGAATGCGTGTGTTTTGCGTTATACATCGAGTAATCGCACGCAAGAAAATAAAGTCATAAAATATCATGATATATCCAAAAGGCCAAATTTAAATGAACACGATGTTCCACAAAAACAAAATGCGGTATCTAGCAGCTGTTCTAGCACCGAAACTGAAGAACAGAATAGGAGAACATGACCATGTTACACATTTTCTTATCAAAGACACTGATGTCGACCACTGGTGACTGAGTGAAACATCCTCCATTCAGAATTTGTGACTTCTTTGCAGAAACAATATCAATCTCTCATATACGCACCGCTGTTACATAGATTATTTTAGTGTGTGTGTGTGTGTGTGTGTGTGTGTGTGTGTGTGTGTGTGTGTGTGCGTGTGCGTGTGTGTGTGTGTAAGTGATTATAATTGATGGTTGAGACACAAATATGTGAGAAAGATACAGTATGTTCAGAAACAAAGAGGGCTGCAGTGACGCGTACAGTCCTGTAGGTGTCACCACTGGGGCCTATGACGTCACCCCCCCATCCCTGCTCCCGTTCACCACGGAGTGAATTCCGGTAGTCGCTGTGTGACTCCGCAGTTACCGTGATTGGCAGATGATGGTGCACTCATGCAATCAACACAGTTTATGTGGGATTTCACAATTAAATATGTCAGGGAGGAGAAACGTCTGAAGAAAATATATTAACACAAACATGACATGTGACTAATGTGAAGACGGATGCCACGCAGCGTGTGGAGTGTGTGTTTAAATACAAACACACAAAAAAATCCACAGACTCCACTGTTGTGTCTGTCAGTGTGGCTGCAATCAAACACCCACAAAGACGCCGGCCAGTTACCTAGCAACCCCATCCTCACTTCGTGGTGATGCTATTAAAAGCCACAACAAAGAAAAAAGGGGGAAAGGGATGATGGGTAAGGAAAATGAATGGAGATGGAGGAGCAGAGGTGTTTAAGAGCCATCAGAGAGGCAGGAGTGTAACTCACATCCCCATCTTTATGGCCGTGTCAATGGTACCTCTCTCTCTCTCTCTCTCTCTCTCTCTCTCTCTCTCTCTCTCTCTCTCCATCTTACCCTTCTTTGTTTCCTCAAATGTTTCCTCACCAGGGTGATCTCAGCAATACTGGAGCGGTTTCTATAATTCTATCTTTTGTTCTCGTCTGTGTCATCAATTTGAAGAAACACAAGTACAAGTTATCTCCTTACAAAAGCATAGCACACAATTTTATCTATTTTAATAATTTGCGATATTTTAGAAATTTTGAAAACATAGTTGAAATTGATTTATAACCCTAAATTCGAATCTAAATTTGCTTGGTGTATACTGTATTATTTTATAGCGCTCGTCATTTGCTTGTTTTGCTTCTTTTCCCTATAATTTGGAACCGGTTGAATGAGGATTCTTCACCAGAAAAAAACATATTGATCATCCTAATTGTCAGATATCTGTTTGTCTTGGACCCTGCTGTATCCACGCTGACCTCTAATGCTGTGACCACCTCAGACTGTTGTTCATGGTGAGTTGTTCCTCTGATCTTCTCCTTTGTTCCAGAGTCAGAAAGTAGATCTGAGTGTGTGAGTGTGACGGACACACAAGTGTTAGATTATTTTACCATAAAATAATCTAACACTCCTTGAATAAATACGGAAGAATGTCCATCCATTCATTCTCTCGTAAAGAAGATGATCATAATCATCTGTCTAAGCCAGGTGAAAAGTGGGGTATACACACACACACACACACACACACACGCGCGATCACACCTACAGACAGTTTGGTGTGACTAATTCACCTAAGCTGCATGATTTTGGAAGAAGTTGGAGAACCCTGAGAGAACCCATGCAGACCTGGCGAGAACACACGAACTCCACTCCATGGAACCTGACTTCTTGCTGTGAAGCGACAGCGCTACCCGCTGCGTCACCCCACTGTTAATAAACACAAGAATGAATTTTGACAGGCGCTGACAGCTTCAGAGACCTCCAGAGAACATTACACACATTCTTCTTTGTGTGTAGAATTGAAGGAGGGTCCCGATAGAACAACCAACGATGTACTTTTAGAATATCATGACTCATGATGGACTTTATCGCAAGTATTAAAATCACTGCAGCAGAACTAGAGTTATCATCTTTTTTATTGTTAAAATTTGGTTCCTACATTTCCAACAATGCACCTGGACATAATTTCCATGCTTGCACATATTTGGGTGTGTTGTGCTGATAGGATCTTGAGTCGATACCCCAGATTTACCCCACAGAGGCTTTGAATAATAAAAACAGAACTGGTAACACATAAGAAGCAGAACAGACACCCTCCTGTAAGCTTGACCACACAAGACCAATATTCCTCTTTGTTTGAAACTTTATTCATAATCTTCATTGACCGATCAATAGTGCATTCCCGGGCTAGTAGTTCAGTCAAACCAGTGATGGAGGCCTGCGATGTTTGACGTCGAATGGCGAAAGGCCTCTAAGGAGCGAGACGAGACACAGATGCAGTCTTAGCATCGATGTCCCAGCTTTACGTCCTTTTGTTCTCTCACATCACCAGGGATGGAAAAACAGGAAGCGGACTTGTGGAGTCCTGCTCCACTGCTGCCTTTCTGGCCGTCTGACGAGGTCATCAGATCAGAGGTGGTCTGGACAAGGTGGGGCGGGGGGGTCATTGCACATACTCCAACCAGTTCTGCATCCCTTGTTGTTTGGGACATCAACAAAAATACCAACAAATACAGACACAGTCACAAAGCAGCTCTGTAGACGAGCCATAGAAAAAATCTCTTTCTATCTCTTACTTTTATTTTCCCATCTTTAAAATAATTGTAAAAATAACAAAGTAAATTAAAGCTTTCCACAACCATAAACTTTCCATTTTTTTTTGTATATTTGTATCATATATTCACAAAAACTACTCTGACATTTGACAAACATTTACCTCAAATGACACCAACAGAAAGAGCAAAAAAAACCCAACACAGCCAGTAGATTTTCAGACTTGTCAGTCTATTTTTTTGTTGTTGTTGTTGTTGTTGTGCTTTTTGTTGTTTCTTTTCAAAGCTACACTGATTTACAGATCAAGTATCTCTTCTTGCACAGACGGCGTGTTGTCAGATTACGCACACGCTGACAGCCTCAGAGTCAGCGCCAACATTGATCAAGAACCAATTAGCCGCAACTGAACTCGTCCTGTTTGGAGCTATTTATCCCCAAGACGGTCGTGGCGCGCGTTGAACTTGAATGACGCAGCACAGAGAGACAAAAACAAGAGGTTTACGGCTGCCACGGAGAGAGGACCATGGGAGGACACCTACCCCCCCCCCCGGGGGGGGGGGGGGGCTGTGGGTGAGCAGGCACAGCCAGAGACAGCCATGGAGACCAAGTCTGCAGGCGCTGGTCCTCGCTTGTTGTTTTGCTGATTTATTTCCTCTGGGGGCAACAGAGTGTGGGTATAGGAGCGAGGAAGGCCTCCGTGTCTGACGCTGACAAAATCACATATTTGCTCAATTTTTGTCATTTTTGTATCCGATCATTGCAACAGATTTTATTTTATTTAGAAGAACACCGAGGAAAAGGATCGGTTCAACACTTTTTCTGGAAAGAAAACTCACTTATTCTTTCAATCCTTGGTTGAAATGTTGCGTTTTCTTGCGAATTTTTGCACTGATTGCACAAACGTCAATGTACTGTATATAAGAATTTGATAGGCTACCTGTTACAAGTCTTTGTGCTACGCTAAATAAACGTAACTATAAACTCTTATTAGCATTCGGACATGGGAGTGTTCATTTCTCCTTTCAGAAAACGTCACCATGTTCAAGCCAGGAGAACATTTTAACTATTCACTTAAAGAAGACCCGTCTGAGAGAATCAACCAGGTTGAGATTGTGGCAGATTAACGACTGGATTTTAACTTCATCCTGTAAATGTTTAACGCTCATCTATGAAGATGGAACCTCGATTTTCTTTCTTCTGTAATCACGTCTGTGCAGTCACAGTGATTTGACACATTCAGGTCCCTAAACTTCCTTGAAGGTCAGGGGAAACATGTGGAGAGGGAGTCCTTAGGAGCATCGTTATTTATTTCTTTAAATTCTTATTTCTAGCCTGGCCTGAGGCAGACGGTGACCCTACTTCATTAGAGACCTCTTTTCTTTTTTTTTTCTAGATTTACCGACCTATTCAAGCTGTGATCATGGTCTGTCACCACTTTCTGTGGTTGATGCATCAAAAAGAGGTATGAGCAGAGAGTGTGGCAGCATGCCATGACAGAAAGCAGAAGAGCTGTTAGAACCCTCATCCTGTACATCTGAACTAACTCTCTGGAATCCCATGTTACATGCAGGAGCTGTGCTCGCACACAGGAGGAGTTTCATGGGAAGTTCAGGTCATGCTGATCCATCCTTTTGCGGAGCAGGGCAGGCAGATTCAAGCTGGTGTCAAAGCTGTTATGAAAGCAATATGTACCAATGCTTTGGCTTCACAAGTCACAAGAGAAGCAGTAGCAACTTATCTATGAGTCTTCTGAGAGTTGGCCACGGATACACACCATACCATCAGTGGCGTTGGCTAATGCTAATGCTAATGTTGCGTTATCTATCCTCCTGGACAGATGGAGGTGATTGTTTGTCCTGCGCTAAATGGACACAGAGACTCCTCTCGTGCCACGGACATCGATAAAAGGTAAAAGTGGAACTCCATCCAGCCAACAAGTCTCAACAAAGCTCTGATCCCATTGGCTATTGACGAAAGGGAGGGCGGGGCTTCAACAGTCACCCCTCACTGCCTCACCTGCGACACGTGACCCAGGTGGGGCTTCAGACAGTCAGTTCAAGACACGCCACAACAGCAGATCCCATCACAGCAGGAATTCCGCGTTCGCTGCACACACAGACGCTCCGAGCAAATTAATGATTACAAACGCTAACAGCGGTATCCTAGTAACAGATTACAAATTAGCCCTTGAATTGAAACAAAGAGATAAACGGCATCTAGGATAGAAAAGCAAGACAGAGGAGAGTTGGATTAAGTTTTGTTTCTCTTCTTGTCGAAAGATTTGTCATGCTGTTCCGTCCCATCGTCTGACTGAGGGGTGTGAGTGAGCCCAGTGGGGGGAGAATGTACAATCAGATTGGGCTGCAGTCTCGATATGTATCACACACACACACGCACACACACATACACACACACACACGCGCACACACACACACACACACACACACGCACACACACACACACACACACACACATACTCCCGGTTTGTTTGAGCTTTCCAACCCCAGAATGGTTCAAAAGAAGAGGGAGAGAAGGCAAAGAGCGAGACAGCAGAAACCAAACGCATTATCATTATATGGTTTGAAACATTTACAAAGTCAAATGTCCATTATCCACATGTATGTTCTGAAGCTCCCTTCTTATTCACACACGTCCTATGAGTATAATACAGCGTGTTGTTCTTTTTTTGTTCCCGTTTTGATGTTTACTTGACTTTCTGAACCCGGTGGGGCAGGGGGGTTGGGGGGGGGGCACGGCACCTGAGGGACAAACAGGACGGAGGAGGAGGAGGAGGAGGAAGCGATCAGGAGGCTGGGCTGCAGACAGCGTTTGATATGTGTTGCGGGTGTTTGGGTCTGTCTGTGGGCTGTACTGCTGTCAGGGAGGGGCAGAGGAGGTAGAGATAGGGAGGATCGATGTAAGGGTGGCTTCTAGGGTCAAAGGTCAAAGGGTCAAGGAGAGTGAAGGGGTCAAGGATTATCCCTGGGTCTCTTTGCCGCTCTCCCTTTCCCGTTGTCCACTCTTGCTCATCTTCATCTCTGTCAGCTGGATGTACCGCAGCACGTTGGTGTCTGTGATGGGGAGAAAAAATGGAATAGATGTGAGGCAGAGACGTCAAAATACAAACGGGACATCACCAAAGTCGGCAGGTAAAGCAATTAAAATGAAGCTTGGTGCACAAGTTCAATGGAGAACAGATAATAAACTCCACTGTTGAGGCCACTGATGCTGCAACACCGGTTCACATCCCCGCCCCCCCACAACACACTACACAACTACATGGGTGATGGGTACGAGTGAAAACAACTACAGACTGGCTTACAGACAGAAATAATGTTGGGGTTCAGTTTTCTGGTTACCATTTCCTGTTTTATTTTGTGAGTTTCACATCCTGTGCTTTATGTTACTCTATGATCTGCTTTATCTCTACAGTTTCTCTTTCTGTATTTTAGTTTTCTATGTTTTTAATCCCAGTTTCCTTCCTTTCCATCTGTCGGTTTGCTGTAGTGTTACTGTATTATCATGTAGGCCTTTTGTCTTCCTCTCTAGGGTTTCCCTCTCCTCCTCTCTGTTCCCCCCGATCTCCATCTCCTCTCATTTCCTGTCTGTATTCATTCCGTTCTTCCTGTTGCGTCCATGTTTTCAGTTCTCTCATCTTGTGCTTGGAAAAATTGTATTGTTTTTAAAACTTTGCCTGTTTTTCTTGTGTATGAGTTGTTGGTTCTATCATCACCTTTCAGACTGTTTTCCTGTCTCGGATTGGATTTTGTGTTATTAGAACCACGGAGTTGCCTGTCCTGTCTCCCTGCCTGCATTTAGGTCCTCAACAGTTTTGCTGAGCTGTATGAAACAAACGCTGAGGACAGGAACACACTCCTAAGCATTTACAGAATGGATCGTCTGAAAGACAAAATGAGCATCTCTAAACTTTGGTAACTTCCTTATATTTCTGTTTCTTTAATTGATCTTGTTAAACTTTACATTAGGTTTTTTTCTTCTCAGCCTGAACATCAAAGTGGTTTCATAAAAGGAATACATTTTTGATAGAAAATCATCAAACCTTGATTAATTTACTCTTAAATTTAGAAATAACGATATAAAAAAAACAACCTCAACTCTTTGTCAACCACAAGAATTTAAAAAATAAGTACAGTACAGCAGTACCTCGAGATACGAGTTTAATCCGTTCCATGACTGAGCTCATAAGTCAAACATTTTCCCATTTTAACATAACTAAAATCATTTTAATCTGTTCCAGCCTCGTATAAAAGCCCCAAAACCCTCCAATTATGAAAAAAAACCTCCATATTTTTTATCAACCAATAAGCTGCATACTTTCCCAGTGCATAATTAATTATATACAAGTTGAGTAAACAATGATAAAAGTATGAAAAGAAACGCAAAAGTCACGAGAAAACAGGAGCTACATCCACCACCGCTATCTCGGATTTCCCTCAAATGTTGAACAAAAATATGGACAGATTGACAGCTCGTATCTCAAATAACTCGTATGTCGAGCAGCTTGTATCTCAAGGTACTATTACATATTGAAATTACCTCATTGTCTTAACTAGTACTTAAATGAGCCTCGTTTTAAGACATTATAACTAAATATTGCTAATCGCCAGACATGGGAGTGTTTTTATGTTCTAAATCTCAAGCTTGCCTTCAAGAAATCCATTTCGTTTCACTTTTTAAACCTTACATTCTGCTTTAACCCCCCCCCCCCCCAGCCATCGGTTATGTGAGTAACGAAACTGATGGGTTTCCCCTCACCTGTGGGTTCGCGGTTCTTGGCGTCACGCAGGTAGCGTAGGGCACATTCGTAGTCGCCCAGGTGATAGAAGGCGATGCCGGCTCGGTACATGGCCTTGAAGTGGTCTCTCTGGTGGCTCAGCACCTTCAGGCAGTACTCCTTCACTCTCTCGTAGTTCACCAGCTCCGACTGCAGCAGGCACGCTGGGAGGAAACCGGATCACAATGTAAAAATGGATTCCAGAAAGGATTTTGAGCACAAAGTGAAGTTAAACTGGCTTCTGTGTCGCATGAGTGTAAAACAAGGATGGGGATATTTCGCTGACATCTAGACATCTGTGCCTTTTAATAGAGCTTGAGTTAATTCCAGGCTCCTCAGTACTTCCTCAGGATGGATGTGAGCTGACTATAAATAGCTAATACTAATATCTCAGCGTGTAGAAGATAAAATATGTTGTGTTAGCAGTTAAAGCCCTGCGGCAGGAAAGTAATGTCTTTACATGCTGCTCTTGAACTCGACATGAAAATAGAAAAATAGTGGGAGCTCGGCTTGTGGGGGATGAAGGACTGAATACTGTGAGGGTGCAAACGTCTTACTTCCCCGACGTAGCATACAGTGCGTGATAGAGCAGCAAGAGACAAGACAGAAAGGTTAATATGCAGAGATCAAGGTGAGAATGTGTGGTGAATGATGAAGTGGAGGCGGTGAGAGCTGCTCGCTGTCGATGAGCTGAAAGAACGTCATGAAGAGAAACAGTTCTCCTCCTGATGCGTCTGGAATGATTCTCAGCAGCTCTGAACTGGGTTGGGATTCCTTCACAGTAAACGCAGCTTCTATTCCACTAAACCTTTAAAGGTCTGATGATCACTCAAATGCTCTTCTCTTAGTGAACACAAACTCTCCCAGCATCACACCCCCTCCGTCCCGTCCTTGTCCGTCAGCTCTAATCTATGTGACGATAAAACAGAAACGATTTTCCCTCCTTGTACCCGTACATCTACCCCAGGACCTTAACCCTTCCTCCGTCCTTCCTCCATCTTCCCCCTCCCCATCTGCCTGTGGCAGCTCTGTAAATAACATGAGTCAGGGACTATTAGCTGGGAGGCAGGGTGAGTCAGGCGTGCAGACAGGCGGAGAGGGGAGGAAGGGTTGAAGGGCATGGCAGCAGGAGGAAGGGGTAAAGCAGAGTGGAGGTGAGAGCTCTGGGGGGGGGGGGTATTCACATGAGGAGAAAAGGGTTAGAAGCAGCTGGTGGTCCACCTGTCATCTCCACCTGAGCCTCAAAGACTCGATGTGGAGGATCTGGCTTCAGCCGTCAACAACAGAACAGCAAAGCACTAAATAATTCATGCTGGACATCAAGGGACCAACTGACTCAGTAACGATCAATGTGTTTTGGTATTTAATGGTTGAAGTTGTGTATCTGGTACATTCAGACAGCGCAGTGTTTGTGCGTGTGTGTGTGTGTGTGTGTGTGTGTGTGTGTGTGTGTGTGTGTGTGTGTGTGTGTGTGTGTGTGTGTGTGCGCGTGTGTGTGTGAGTGCACACGTTTGTGTATTCAAAAAAGTGCAATTATCTAAAAAGAGAGGTGAAAGTTATTGAAATTATTTCTGACCAGCGTTACGATTGTGTTTACAGTGACATCCATCACCATATTTCTATTTTCATTCTAATGTCATTTCTGGACTTTGACCAGGCAGGAGGCCTAGAGGAAGACCAAAGAGGAGGTTTATGGATGTAGTGAAAGAGGACATGAAGGTAGTTGGTGTGAGAGAAGAGGATGCAGAAGACAGGGTTAGATGGAGGCAACGGATTTGCTGTGGCGACCCCTGAAGGGAAAAGCCGAAAGGAAAAGAAGAAGACCATAACAGGGTACCAGCGGTTTAGTATTTTGGTGTAGTAGTAAGCGCTGTCACCTCACAGCTAGAAGGTGCTGGAGCTTCTAGTTTCTGCACACATTCCCTTCAAAAACATGTAAAATTGGTAAATTGGTGACTCTAACTGCCCAACTATGTGTTTGTCTCAATACGACCATTTAGACATGAATGGTTTTACCATAAAATGTTTGTTTTTCTTCCTGTGTTAAAGTCATTTCTTTCTATGACAATCAAATTTTTGGGGCCTGAAAATGAAACCTTTTGAAAATGGGCTCCGGAGCGCAACTGAAAACACAAAAAGCAGCTGTCTTGCAAAATGCTGCTAAACTATTATGACTGTGTTATTATTCTAAAGTGCTGATTATCAAAGATTATATCGCCAACTACTGGCCTGGAATGCATATTACAGCACTTTCAATCAGACAAAGGATACAAAATGTTGTCAAAATCTATTTTAGAATGCAAAAATTTTCAAGGGAACATCGACTTAGTGTCTTGTCTACTAACTCTTTTCTCACAATGTCAGGTGGGACAGGCTGCAATGCCCCAAATCCCCCCAGATATCTTCTAAAATCTGAATCGATGTATGAACACTCATCCTAATAATAAGCTGAACTAAACCAGACCAGACAGTCGTCTGATGTTCAGCTCCAGATCCAGAACAGAGCAGGAAGGTCAAAGTTCCTCTCCTTCTACCATCCTGTATCATCTTGCTCAGAGGGAATCACCTCAGACGCCCTCGTCCCCCCTGCACCCCCTTCACCGACTCCACTCCTCTATTTGTTTTTACAACCATCCAGCTACTAGATGACTACTCCCATCCCTCCACACACCCATCCATCATCGCCCCCCCCAGCAATGGATGAGAGCAGAGCTTTCAGAGGATTCAGTTACAGTACATAATGGCCTAATGGCTGACTCAGTTAGAGAGTTCACTGGCACCTGCACACACACACACACACACACACACACACACACACACACACACACACACATACATGCACGATACAGTAGCTACCAATGGGATAGCAGTGCAAACAGACTGGCGGTGGAATAGGTACCAGGAGGTTTGGATTGAACTTGATGACACAATCACAAACTGATGACATGAATACAAACAAAAGGTTGCACAAAGTGTGGTGGAAGATCTGTGCAAAATACACACAACCACACACACACACACACACACACACACACACACACACACACACACACACACACACACACACACACACACACACACACACACACACACACACACACACACACACACAGAGAAAAGTAGTGTACACAAGTGATGACTGGCTGGCCGCACCCTACTGGCCCATTAGGCAGATGGATGGCATGCCAGAGGAAATGTAGAGTGTGGTGAGATGCATTAAGGGTGTGATAATGACAGCATCATTGGTGGAGGCTGTGCAGGGACAGACAGACAGAGGCTCCATAAAAAAATGGTAAAACAATACGACTGGAGCCAAGGTGTCCCGGTCTGTTCTACAGGGAGACGTGTGGGTCTGAGGGTTTACTTTGTCCTTCTGCTCTATTATACAGTGGTAGATGGGAGGGGCAGGCAAGGAAAAATACATCAAGTGAGTCAACCGTCGTTCCAAACCTGGAGGTCTGGACCCTCTCAACGGCCTGCAACATAAACCAGAGAGAAGAAGACAGGATGTGATGTCATCTAATCTTTGCTTTGTACTGTCAATCACAGACTCCATCAAACTGAACCAGCTGCAAGAAAGAGAGCTGAGTAAAGTTATATAATGTTAGACTACCTTCACATTTGTGTGTTTGTGAGACCGTGGTGATCCATAACTAACCTGCAGTTAGTTCATTCTAACTAAACCTATACATTTTTCTGTTGTCTAATCTTTTTTCCTCCCTTTAACCGTACAATGGGTTAAATTGAAAGCTTCGCCATTCGATCTAATTTATTTTGCAAAGGTGTGCGATGCTGTCATTCAAAGCCAGCAACATGATTCTGACGCCGCAGGGGTCACGACTGCACACAGGGGTCACGTGGGGAGCACAAGTGATCAGTTTCCATTAGTGCTGGATTAAAAAACGAGAACGCTAAGAGGGTACAAACCTCTGTCAGGGTCCAACGATCCCCGACAATCGATAACTGTTACTCCAGCAGTATCGCTCAGCTGCTTCTACAGTCTGACTGTTATATTCTAAGGTTTTTAGCTCCAGTAGGAATAACTCTTCAAAAGCAAAAAAAAAAAAAAGTTCTTTGCTTTGCATCTTTGCGACAATTTCAAGCAGCAGTTTTTGTCTAAACAAACCAAAACCAATCTCCTGGTTGGAAGTAGTTAATCAAAAAAAATTCTATATATTTGACATTTTTTAGTGTTTTTTTTAAGTGTAAATGTTGGATTCATATTCCTAAATGTGATAATCTGTTGCTTGTCGAACACAAAGAAACCAACAGAGCTCACTGTATTATGAGACGTAATGATAAATGTTGTATAAATAGGCAGGTATGGATTATGGATTAGGAAAATAAGACAATAAGAGGTTCAGATTGTTGCCGCAGCGTTCAGAATCAGCTGCTCACAACATCCGTCTGCGTCATGACACACACAGATTCTAAAACGGACTTCCTTTAAGTTCTTACTGGATGGCTAGATTTAATAAGTAATTTGAAAATTCCATCTTTGATCCAACTAAATATTTCACATCATTTTTCACTCATTTCTGAAACAAAATGATTTGCGGATCTGGTTTCAGGACAAAAGAGCCATGAACCGCAGTGATTATAGAAACCGATCATTACATCAATGTGGCTCCAGATCCAGAATCCGTGCCAGCGCCGGTTCTGCTCAACCCACCCCGAACCGTGACTTTCCAATGAAAGGATCAGATGTGGTCTGCTGATTTTTGCTTTTGATAAAAGATGATGAATCTCCACAGCTTTAGGTACGCAGATGCTGAGAGAGCAGGGAGAACGAAACGTGAAAAGGAAATTAGTGGAGTAGACAAGATGGATTGGTTTTAATAAGGGACTTGAAGTAACAGAGAGACAGAGAACGAGGCTTTGCACACCATCCAGAGTCAGGGTCACGACTTGAAGTAGTTTTTTCTTCTGAGAAACCAGAACACGTGATCAGCAGAACAGAACAATTGATTCAAATACATCTGAATGCCTGAAACCCAGAATAAAGCAACAGATGCGTGTGGGCGTGCTTGCATTCACGTGACCGTGTGTGTGCGTGTGTGCATGTGTGTGTGTGTGTGTGTACATGTGTGTGTGCGTGCTTGAATTTCAAATGAGAGGTGTTGAGTGGGAGTGGTTAACAGATGCTCAGGAGCCTCACTGGTGTGCCTGAAGCGTCACGTCTGAAAAAACATCACAGCACAGACACTCGCTTTCATTGTGCTGACAAAGCGCCAAAGGCTGAGATGAATAAAAGAAAAACAGATTTGAGAGAGAATTTAAGGCAAGAGAGTCAGTTCAGGAAAAATATCAACGGATTCTCTTCGTGAAAAGTGAAGAAGACGAGATGAGACAAGCAGAGGGGAAACAGTGTGCATTGTCCATCACGTTCCTCCTCTTCTTCTCTTCTATAATGCATGATCCAACCCCACTTTCACTACATCACTACATCCTCCCTGTGGACCCCCACCACCACCACCACCACCACCCAGACCCACTCGGCTGTCCTTCTCCATCACAGCAGGTCCAGCATCACCATACGGATAATTTAAAGCCACTTAGGTCCTGGTGATTAGTCTCCTGTCCATCACTGTGTAATTAGGTCTCCTTCAAGGTAACGGCAGACGGAGAGACCCGTCAGTCTCACTCATGTTCTCACACGGACACATTTCCTCACACATCTCTCCATCTTTGACCCTCATCTTTCAGTCCTCCGTACTCTGCCCCCCCCCCCACACACACACACACACACACCTTTCACTGTACCTCTTCCATGAACGTAGTGCGCAGTCGTCATTGTGAATCACCTCAAAGATTCTCTGAGAAGAGTCTCCTCCATGTGAAATCAATGATGTGATGTCAAAGCAAGTCCACTCAGCAGACCTCCAACCAAAGCCCCCAGCTCCTTCCATCAGAACGCTTTATCTTTATCTGACGGCGTTCGCTCTGACCTCAGCAGACAGCACCTGCATCCTCAGCTTCCTGTTGCATTTTTGTGTCTCTGTTTTTTCAGAAGTTGCTGCTTCTCATCTTTAATCCTTACTTTATAGTTTTTTGACACTGTCCACTGGATGGTTTTTAGTAAATCATTCAAACGCTGACTATTAAATAGGCTGTTCTCAGAGGAATGGCTCATTGGCTCACCATAAACCATTTCACTTAGAACAAGTGGTGCAGATGAGCTTTGACTGTGTGTCATGGTAACAAAAGACTAATGCAGCTCCACATGGTGTCAGAACCTCTTGATGTGACTACCATTTATTTGACTGGGTGAGTCACACCAGCCTCCACAGGCTCCTGTGGAGTGATGGTGGATTGTGTGGTTCTGGTCCAACCCTACAAATGAGTCAAGAGAAGATTAATTCTTATTATAAGGGGTTCAATTCCCTGAATGTCCCATTTGACAAAGATCTCTACAATAGCTATGATCGCTGCTAAATAGATTTACATCCAAACAAAATTTAACTCATTTTAAAGGAACAATAATGTATGAACAAACATGTGTATTCATCTAAAAAAAATGGAAAAAGGATGACACGCTGTGGAAACCTCTAACTGAACAAGCTGGAAAGAAGTTTTAAGTGCCAGCAAACCATTCCATATATTTAAAAACAGTTGTGTGGTATTTATTTGGGCTCATGAAATGATGTGAGTGAGGCTACGACCACCTCTGACGGAGAACAGTATGGTGAAATAAAGGAGCAGCGGTCCTGCCTTGAATGAGCTGTATGAAAAGGTGTGATTAGGTTAGAATTAACATTTTGAACTGAGTGAGCTACGTGTCCCTCATAAGGGGGTAGGAAGACCTACAGTATTTTCTGCACAGTAAGCAGAAGGGTACGCCAGTTTTTGAGGGTGCGCCTTAAATTCGAGTGCACCTTATACATGAAAAAAAATTAGAAAAGGGTATGGCAGTTGTTGAAGGGGCGCCTTATATTCCAGTGCACCTAGTAGTGTAGAAAATACTGTATTTGGGTAGATATGGAGGGAGCCCAGCTAGCTGTCTCTCATCTTTATGCTAAGCTAAGCTATCTAGCTGTAGTTTCACATTTAGCGGGAACATTTAAGAGCAGCATCGACATTCCCATGACAACGTAATCCTTTAAAAGTTCATCCTGCATCTCATTCTTCCTTTCAGCGCTCTACCTCACAGCATCTGTCTGCCCACTCCAGCGAAAACCCCGGTTGACATGTTGATTTCCTCCCTGACACCTCCTGTCACTGCTTGGAAACTGCTGGCACATCAAACATATTGGCATGAATTACCCACGATGCAGCATGGATCCTGGGAGGGGGGAAATAAAGCATCCACGTTATCCTGTTAGATCCCGCAGAGGGCCAAGGGGGCAAAAGAACGTTGAACGCTGCTGCTGATGGTTTACTGTACAGACCGGTCCAGGTTCTGGGCGCATCCGTCCAGACAGACGGACGACTTGAATCCAACCGTTTGCTGATAACCTGCTTTTAGCCATGCATCACCACACATCCTCAAACTGCAGTTTCACAAAGGTTCTTTTTCTTTACTCCATCATTTACACCCTCCTACACCGTCCTGCTCTCTGAAAATAGTCGCTGACTCGGTATTAATGCTCATCTGCTTAAATATTTATACAACTGAGGGAGCAATCGTCTCCACGACTTCACCTAAGATGAAATCATTTAATGTTCTCCATCGCACAGCAGAGATTCCAGAACTTCAGCCGTCCTGTTCATGGCGCTCAGGGCAGGTCTTAATGGGTTTCCTCCTTTAGAGAAACAAAGGGTTCACATCATTATGATATCTGACTCATTACAACTTCTCTTATTTTATATCCTTTAATCAAACAAAGGATCCAGGACTTTCTATATTATTTTTACTGTTGTCATGAGTAAAACCAGGCTTTCGTATATAACGTAAGTACAGTTTAATAAAGCATAGACGTGACTTTTACTGAAGCTGTAACGGTAGTTGACCCCTTCCAACTGAGACACAGCTTTGTTGCGGTCCTTAGCTGGGCTATCTTCTGATCACTGATTGGTGTTATCTGAGGACACAGGGCAGACTCCCGCCTTCATTCCACTAGACCTTGGGCTATGAGTTCTGCTTTTGTCAAACCTACTGTTACTATCATCAGTAATCATTCTGTTGTGAAACATTGTACAGAAAATGTATTGGATCCCCTTCTTGTATCTTATTGGATTTGTTTAGAATAATCGGACTCTGGTGCATCAAGGCGAGTACAAGACAGATGAGAGTCTTTGGAAAGGTCAAGAGAAAACATTGCCAAGTGCCTTGGCCCAGACTCTGGTGGAGTCAGCCGTAATCCGTGAGGTAGTAAAGCTTTTACACTAAGTGCCTAAAGTAAATTAATAGCTTCAGCATGAACTTTCTTAATTTCAGTAAATGATACAACCACATACCGGCAGGCTGTCATGATCAGAAAGTAGGAAGGTAAGCATCCAGTGAAGATGGAGCATATGGATCTGCAAACTATTACAGTGCTGAATCAGATGTTGGCCGATTGGTTGTATAATTTGAGTTTGCACAAAAGGTTTTTTTCTTTCAATAATGCAGGCAAGGTTTTGTTTTTGTTTTTTAAATGATGGCTTGTACTCCGTATTTTCTCAACATGAATGCATCATGATGGTGATGTCAGGATAAAAGGAGTTCTAACACCCAGATCTAACACTGTTGGCAGCCAGCAAAGCCAGAGAGGCTTGTTGGCAGCACACGGCCAACATAGCTAGTGTTCTTGTCAAATTACCTCTAGTTTATCCTACATGCCCTTGTTTTATTTTTTAATATGATTCTCAATTCATAATGCATCATTTCTATTCATAATTAATAAGGTAAAAGCAATGTAAGAGGGGAATTGTGGGTTTTAAAAATCAGAGTAAAGGTGTAAATGTCCAAGAAATTGTCATATGGTATATGTTTCTGACATTGAATTTATATATTTACTTTGCTTACAGACCAAATCCCTTCATCTTTTAATATTAAAAACTCTGTTTAGTCACGATGTCAATCAATCACATTAGTAAAGGTATGATTTTGTCTCCAGCATACATACCCACAGACACCTATCTACTCTCTAAAGCACCCACACTCTATGGGTTACCTGTACAGTAATACCTCTATTTATGAATGTCTCTACTTACGAAATAGAGACATAGAGAGGTATTACTGTATTTATATTTCGCTATTTGAAATTCTGGTGGTTAATTTATTTAATTTGTGTAATTTGTGTGTACATAATTTAGGATTGGCCTCATGTGGGCCAGACAGGGATGTACAAAGGATGTGGCCCGGGGGCCCCAGTTTGTGTACTGTACACACATCAGTAGCAGCTTGAAGTGCGGGGAAAGTTGACAAATTTAGGAAAGGGATTTATACAAGAATGTAATTTCATTTTTGTTTGTCAAGACTCTTCAAATAGGGTTTAAATGTGAGCAACATTTGGATGGAGCTGTTTGGACTGGGCAATGCATGAAGTAAAACCTTCGGTGTCAGGCTGGCACAGGGAGCTCAGACGGTGACAAACACAGCTTTTTATCAGCGTGGAGCTCAGAGGATAAATTTAAACAGCCAATTGGTTTACTCTGGTCTGTCTGCTGGAGCAGGGCTGTTAGATGGACCCAAATGGCTTCAGCAAACTCTCATTACTGACGGCTTACAGAGGGTAAATATTCTGCATTTTTCTATCATCATCTTGCACCCACCCCCACCCCCACCCCACCCCGAGGGTGTTAGAAAGGGGCATCTGTTTCAGTTTCCTGTCCGCTGATGCCACGAGTTTCAGCTAAAAACAGCTTTGACAGACACGTTCAATTTATTCATTACTTCACACAACTGTCAGTCCTGTCAGTCCACATCAAAAAATGATCCAACAGTCTAAATCACAGGAATCCACACTGTGCTACACAAATTACCAGTACACACAAACACATGGGCGCAAATAAAGCATGTAAATAAACCCCCGAGGTGTCAGTCCAATGTGATAATTGCAATATTGCCAGAGGGGATTTCACACAAATACTGTAGTTTTTTTCTCATTCTATGCTGGTGAGCTGACAAGAGGTCGTTTTTACGTAATTATTCACCTATTTTTATTTTGAATGTTATGTCTTTGGTTTGGTTGAATTTTCAGTTTGTTTTCCTGTTGGCAGGATTACCAAAAGTTTCTGAATGGATTTAAAAAAAACCATTTTCTGATAAGTAGGATACAGCCAAATATAGAATCCAATAGATTTTGGAGATAATCCAGTGGGTTTGAAGCATGAACAAGATTCTGAGTTCTGATGTCATGGATACAACCCATAAGTCTTGGATAAACGCAGAGTCCGACTGACTCTTCTTCTTCCTTTTCTTTCGTCTTTTCCCTTCAGGGGTCGCCACAGCGAATCAGTTGCCTCCATCTAACCTTGTCTTCTGCATCCTCTTCTCTCACACCAACTACCTTCATGTCTTCCCTCATTACATCCATAAACCTCCTCTTTGGTCTTCCTCTAGACCTCCTGCCTGGCAGTTCAAAACTCAGCATTCTTCTACCAATATATTCACTATCTCTCCTCTGGACATGTCCAAACCATCTCATTCTGGCCTCTCTGACTTTATCTCCAGAACCTCTAACATGTGCTGTCCTTCTGATGTACTCATTCCTGATCCTATCCTTCCTGGTCACTCCCAGAGAGAACCTCAGCATCTTCATCTCTGCTACCTCCAGCTCTGTCTCCTGTCTTTTCCTCAGTGACACTGTCTCTAGACCAAACAACATCTCTGGTCTCACCACAGTTTTGTACACCTTTTCTTTCATTTTAGCTGAAACTCTTCTATCACACATCACACCTGACACTTTCCTCCACCCGTACCAGTCCGACTGAATAATAATCAATATTACAACTCTGATGTTTAAATTCCAGAAAATCTGCTACTGTGATATAACAACAACCACAACGACGACAATAATAATAATAATAATAATAATAATAATAATAATAATAATAATAATAATAATAATAATAATAATAATAATAATAATAATAATAATAATAATAATAATTGTATCATCACAATTGGGTAGACTGAGCTGCCTCGGCAGAAGTTGGGGCTTTCTGAGCGCTGCCTCATTAGCACTGTATTTATCTTTCAGTATTACACAATGCAACCTGCAGACCCAATGCTAATAATTTCTGCCACATCAGAAAAACTAACCACATTAAGCCGCCCTGTAGTCGTTACTCACAGCCTCATTTTAAAAGCACAGTGGAAAACGTCTCCAGTGGAGCTTTAGTCCAGTGATTTGTCAGACACCTTTTAAAAAATCAGGTATGGTCTGACATTTTCTTTAATTTTTGGTGAAACGCCTGGATAACTTAATGAGTCTATGTGTAGTGCTGATACCAGAGTCCAGGGATCGATCCTAAAGCTTGATCTTGACTATTGACTGGTTTGCAGTGAATGTGGGTACAGACATTTTAGACCCAATCAGATGTTTTGATTTTCATTCAGGTCAAAATTGTATATTCCTTTTTAACTTAATGATCTTGGTTCAACTTTGGTCCACTTTGGTTCCACCTACAGAACCAATCACACATCCACTAGCTCTATCTCCACTTTTAGCTTAACGCTGGTCAGCGTGTGAACATAAAGTTAAATGCATGTCATCTTACTTAGCAGTGGGTCTTTATTTTGGTCACTGTGAGCAGCTGTAACAGAGCTACTAGTTTATGAAAATCCAAATAATTACAGTTCATTATTGATTGGAATTGAAAACACAGTAAATAAGAGAAAAAGAATTACAAAAAAACCTGTTTATTTTCTCCCTCCTTCCCTCTGAGTCTCTGCCTTTCCTGTCTTCTGCTTTACTTCCTGACAGACGACTGAATCTTATTTACTCTTTTGACAGGACTCATCTGGGCCTGTCAGGACTCTGATATAAATCAGCTTGGTCTGGATTGGATGGTCTGCTCGCTCATATTAATAAAAAATAAATTAAAAAAATAGAGAGATGAAGCTCTAAAAACCCTTCACTGCTTAGAGGTCATGGAGGCAAGAATTATGTTTCTTTCCTGCTGTGTTCTTTTGTGTAATCCCATTGTTTGTTCACTCGGTCCACTTCATCCCTCTCCTTTGGTTTTACTACCCTGCCCCATTTTTTCCACCGACTCACCCCTTTCCCCATCCTGTAAATGTGTGTCCCGTGATTCAGACGGATGTATAGAGTAAAGTGTGAGTGGTAGAGAACAGGGAGCACCAGTCGTAACCCTGACAGCAATGCCACACCATCTGCAGCCCTGGCACACAACGTTTCCACTTCTCCGTCCCCCCCCCTCCAATGACTTGCACACAGTGGGGGAGGAAAAACACCAACCAAACCTCCCCATCCCCCCTTCTCATTCTCCAACACCATCCGTTCCCTCCACCCTCCTACCAGAACACCGCTCTTCATCCCTCCAACAGCACCGGACCCGTCCTTTACCTCTCCCAGCTGCTTACACAAGCATCCAGCGTGAACGTTTCTTCATCCCACCTCTCTTTATCTCACGCACTCCACCACATCCCCCGATGATGGAGCTGGCAGGAGATGAAAGGAAGGAGTTTTCTGCTCCTTTCTGTTTTTGTAAGTCAGCCTTGATTGTTCACCAGCAGCGGTTTAGGGTTGCCCGGCGGATCAAACCGTCCGTCAGGCCTCGTCTGTGCGTGCTGATGAGGTGGAAACATACGCCTACGTCTCATGACTGACACTATAGGCAGAACCTCAGTGTTTCTCCAGCTGTTAATGCCACCAACAGGTTCATTAAATCTTCAGCAATAGGACTGTGTTTGTGTGTCACGTATCAAAAGTTAATGAACAGCTTCAGCGAAGCGTCCCTCAGCCTCAGAGGTCGGAACACGTGACGGAACAGACCTGGTGTTCATATCTGTGCTGAACCTGGGTAGTATCCATCACTCCCTTCATTTATGTCTGGAGTTGATGTTGTGTGATGATGATCACATTCCCATTTTTATAGTTCCAACTCCAACTGAATCATTTTTTCCAAAACAAACTACAAAACAACTGTTTCCCATAGCTTTAGTCGTCCTTTTCATGCTTTCATGACACTCAACCAGACCGGCCATTGATGGAGAGCTCTCTGCAACTCAACCGTCAGACTAGGTGTATTCAGAGCAGATATCAGGACGAGTATTGGTGAAGCTGATTGACGAGTCAATCAATATGACTTGGTTGATGTGACCCTCTTCTAATCTAAATTTAAATGCTGCATGTTAACAATCAGGATGAATGTGGTGGTTTGGAATTGAAATCATTCTCTAATCCGTCAATTCTTACCAGGAACACATATTTATTCATATTTTTGTTTGTTTTTGGAACAAGGTGTGGTTTTTTTTTTTTTTTTGTCATACAAATTGCTTTATTTTTATATAGTCAATCGAGTCGAATTTGCTCCAAAGTCCGAGAAAGCACCACCTGAGCAGGAAATTAAAACAGAATTTAAAGTAATTAAGTGTAGATAAGGTGGCATAAAATGGATGTTATAAACTAAACTAGAGGGATCGGCCTCTTCAAACACAAGCAGGTCCACTGAGGCTGAACGTAGCCTCAGCAGGATGAACATCATGGAGACCGGTCGAATAAAAATGAGGTTGAAGGTGGTGTTAGGAAACAAACCGCTTCACTCATTTCCTCCTCTCTCCTAAAGCTGTGACTTACGACTCACTCACAGTCGAGCCCGTCAGGAGGAACAAAGGGAGACTCCAGGCAGAGATCAGAATAAATTGAAAAAGCCAAACTGATCACAACAGCTTCACACAGTCCTGCTGGCCGTTTTAGGGCAGCAACGACTCTTACATTAACCCCAGCGTTGGTGGTTCAATCCCCGGCCCATGTGTCCTTGAGCAGGACACTGAAATCAGAGTTATTCTCTGCTTAAACCTGCAGCCTCTAAGCTGTTTGCTGAACATGTTGCTGTTAAAACACTTCCTCATGATCAATATCAAGAAAAGGAGCAAACAACCTGCTGCCAGGAGTGTTATTTCTGGATGTGTGTGTTGTCAGTGGGTGGATGGGTGAAGGAGGCAGGCGGTCTGCCTCTGGCCAAAATGTTGCAGCACCGTGAACTGCCAGACATCCAGATGGCGGAGAACATGCAGCCCTACAGGGACACGCAGTCGGGGTGTCTCCTTAACAAGGCCAGCAAAAAGGACATTCATCTTCTATCGTATGTTTCTGACAGAATCGGGTGATGAGAATGTCGGAACTCTTTTCTCTTTAGTCACACCTTATTCTAAAATTCAAGGAATCTTTGTCTGTAATTCAGTCGTTCATCTGATTTACTTCAAACTTCCACATGTGACCTGCTGGGAGGCCCAGAGACGTAATTCCATGACTTTGGTGCAATGTAGTAATGGATACATTCAATATTAATGCATTTAGACTTAACAGACGAACAGAATTCGATACAGCAGCTGGGGTGAAGCTTTGTTCTGAAACGGTGACTCTGCTTTTACAGCTGTGTACTTTCTAGACACATGATCAAAACCTCCTCCACTGTAAATGAGCCAAGGGGCACTGCCTGGGTACTAACAACAACATTAACTAGCTTCAACATGGATAAATGGATAAATGATCACAAAACACATCGCATTTGAGTCAATGTGATGGATTTAATTAACAGTCTCCGATTAGACGCTGTAGTTCAAAGCTAGATCAGAAAGCTTTTAGGAGATAGGATCACACCCGCCATCGCTGATACAATGATATGCTGGTGGGCAAAAATAGAAATAATCATCTCATTCTGCAGCGTTGCAGAGACATTCAGTATCCCGTGTACGACAGCGTTGACCTCGGATGGAAAGGTAACGCGACCTGTTAGAGAAATCCCGCAGCGGCGTGTTCTTTTATCGCAACGTTTTGCATCACTTTCACATGTTGCATTGATAAAGTCACACCTGCTGGATTTTATTCATGCATGTTTATTCAAATCATGCTCTGTAAAAGGTTGTACTACTCGCCTAAAAACAACCACGTTCATCTCATTTGACAGGAGAGACGAGTGAGGAGTGGCAGATGAAGGGACCGGCGCTGAATCCAGTGGGAGGGAGAGAACAAATCATAACTGATGCATCATTCACTGCAACATTTCACCTGATTCTCACATTTTACTGCTTATATACACCACTACCCACTGACGTGGTTTCACAGCTAATGCTGTCTGATATTTGCCCTCCAATTGTCTTTAAAATGCAAACCAGAGAAGCCTAAATTTTTAAAATAATTTCCTGACTCAGAAACTCTCTAGCCAGCTCTGAGTTTGGAACTCTGTGTTACTATTTCTCTCCTGTGTGAGTGAGAGTGTACGCATCCTTTTACAGATTAAACAAGACAGTCAGAGACCGCAACATCCCGCGACACCCCTGAATTCAACATTTGACCCTGACCTACACATTTTTGTGCCTCTGGCTTCCTGAAAATGTTGCTTTTTGTTTTGTGATTATATCTCATCAGGTTTCAGAGATGTGTACCTAAATAAGGTATACAGTGCGCCTGTCGTTCATCGCGGTCAATGCGTTCCAGGAACCACACGCGATTAACGAATTCCGCGATAAAGCGACAAACTATTTATCTCATTATTTACAGTAATTTAAACGTATATGAACCCTCCCCATACTGATATTACACCACCTTCTATCTGTTTTATCTTTTCCCCCACTATGATAGACTGTTTAAAGCCCTTTTGTGTCTCATGGAAGTCCGAGACTCACAGAACATAGCGTACTTCCAGATGCCGTCAGCCAATAGAATGCGCGTACGGTATCACGTGACTGCCTTCCAAAAATCCGTGATGAGGACAAAAATTGAAATTTGACCCTGACCTTAGTTTCCCAAGGTCAAAGTGATCATCTCATTTTTGTTACTTAGTTTGGTTTTAAAATTGTCCTTGCTTCACTTCAAATGTCCTTTCTCAGTTGTTTCTTGTCTTGTTTTCTTGTTTCTTGTTAAAGTTTCATATATTATATAAACCAATGAAAAATACCCACCATAGATTTATAAAGCTGCTCTGTTTTCAACATTCCAAAACTTTAAAATATTCAGTTTTCTATCCTCATACAGCGGCGCATCTCAATGAGATGCTGAAATATTGATCTAGTTTGATGAAAAAGTTGAGTTATTGATCCAGTAATGTATTAATAGATGTACAGTAATAAAAAGTAAAGACACACAAACCATGCTTTTTTTATTAAGATGGATTATTTCAAATTCTTTGTTACCATATTAGTCTATTTTACTGTTAGTTTATTTACACTACAGTTTAACAGTACAAGACAATTTATAAAGTACTGTGTAGCTGCAAAATACAGGCAAATATTTTCCTTTCAAATGTAATAGAGTACTTTTTATTGTGCTTAAAATAGACTCAAATAAAGTACGACTACTTTTTAAATGTTGTACTTTTAGGTGTAAATGCACCCAAGTGACTTTACACCAATGCATTGAGGAAAGACCCCCCCCCCACACAGAACAAAGTCAAGAACACAGGAACTCACACAACACACACACACACACACACACACACACACACACACACACACACACACACACACACACACACACACACACACACACACATTAATGCACATGCAAACAATACGCTCCACTGACACACCATCAGCTGAGTCAGCAGAGGTCGGTCAGGGACAAAGGCAACACACGCCAACACCGACACACACTGACCCTCACATGTTGGGCTGGTTGGTGCTGTTGATGCTCTGCTATCGCGTGTCAGAGCCAGAGACAGTCGGCCAATCAGACAGCAGCTCCTCGCTCATAACCAGGGAGACCATCGTCTGCCCTGCAGCAGGAAGCAGGTGGAGCGGCACGACAGAGATCTGCAGCTGGATGTTACAGCATCAACACACATGTGACTGGTCCACGTTAGCGTGAGTCATGAAATAAACTAGCTTCAGACTTCTAGTTATAAAACAGAGCCAATGCCAACAACAAGCAGCCTGATCGGAACCTTGAATGAACGTGTCCTGACATCAGCATGTTAAATATTCGTGAATCGTGAGTCATTCAATAATCTCATATACATTAAATTATAATAGAATTATGGAAGTATAAATGTAAAAAAAAACCTCATATTAGTTTAATTACAATGTTCTTAAAACTTTAAAGTAGTGCGGAATTGCTTTTAATTCTCAAGCTGCGACAGACTGAGCTAAAGTTCATATTTAAATAAAAGGCGCGAAGAAGACATCTTAATAGTGTGGCTATGAACAGACAATATCAAGCCCAAAGAATTTAAATGCAGTATTTAAAAATAAGTTGTCAATGTTCTTTAACTGTCGTCAATAAATCGAATCGGTCCTACTAGAACTCATTTCCCTCAAGCTAAAGAGCAATTTGTCGTATCCCTCTGCACCAGCTCCCTGGTGTAGAGCTGATGCAAAACTGCTGCTATCAACATCCACACTAGTGCACCAGAGGTTAACTCTACTATAAATGCACTATTATCACAGCTGTTACAGGAAACGACTGGACTGCTTCTAAAAACACTCAAAGGATTTAAAAATATAACACCCATTACTGGCCTTATCCAAAAAAATATTTTCTCTGCCTCAAAGTCTGTCGTGCAATTTAGGGGATAATTCATGTAAAACATGTAAGGTTTGGTCATACGTGATCGATTTTGAATCTGGAAAGACAATTTTTAGAAAATAATGCACATTTATTTGGGAGAAAATTCAAGAAAATGGGGCCACGTGATCGGATCACAGTCACGATCATCTACAGGATGACGTCATCCTGTAAAATGTAAAATACTTTTTATTGTGCTTAAATTTGCGTGTCTGTGTTTTTGTAACTGATTAAAATAATCACTAAAATGAAGGAATTAGAAATAAAATGTGAGCTTTTATTCCCATGAACAAACAAGCTATAACTGAGCAAATTTACAATTGAACTGAGCGCTGCGTTTTTAAAATCCCTGGAGCGTTCGTCTTCAGCGGGAACAATGAGCTGTGGTGTGAGACGGATTTGTTGACAGCAACCGATGCAGCATTGTGAGTGTAGATAGAGCCACAGAAAAACCACAAGACGACAAAAAGACAGGAGGTTTATGATGATGGGGGGGGGGGGTAATTAATATGAATGTAAGGATCAATATCTTAGTTACTGTAAAGCAGGGACATTCATTATCATCTGTGTAAATATGAGAATAGTTGAATTGAGTTTTGTTTGTGTGAGGTACTACACACACACACAAACACATGCAAACACACACACACACACACACACACACACACACATACACACACACACACAGCAAGGGGAGGGTATAAGCGACAGTAACTACAGGGAGAAGGCCCGATGATGGTTGCCATGGAAAATATGGCTCCCTGTCGCGTGCTCGCAGTCCCTTCCTCCCCCTCTCCTCCCCCTCTCCTCCCCCTTCTGTTGCACTGCTTTTTACTCTCCCTCTCGCTGCCTCTCTTTTACCACCCTGACTTCTTTCCTCTCCATCTGCCACACGGTATATCTAGGAAGCTGCTTCCTCCTCCCCCCACTTATTGTCACTTATTTCTCTCCTCTCTTATTTCCCTCCCTCGTAATTTTTTGTAACACAATAGCCTCCCTGCAGGAACAGACAGGCCCTGATCGCTGAGCAGAACAAGGCGACCTTCAATGCATCACCTCAGACTGACTGGGCAGCACCTGGGACAGCAGCGAGACACAACGCTGTACACCCCCCATGAGCCAAAAACTCATCATCCTCGGACTATATGAAGAGATGTCCATTCTTCTCCTGGACGTAAACACTCTTCGTCATATGTGTAGTCAGTATATATAATAGACATTATTTCAGCAAAGTTGGGTTATATAATTATTATTATAAATTTCATTTGTCGCTTCATTGTGGACATTTGCGATAAAGCCTTTTGGCATTTAAACCGACACCACAAGAGTTGTCAATGGACCGTCCTCATACGGGTTTCTCTAGTCCCACACACTGCTCAGAGTGCTTTACAGTTCCAGCCAGCATTCACCCATCCACACATAAATTCATACAGTGGCTGCACCAGGATCAGTTAACATTCACACCATTTGACATCAGCTGCAGAGCCAGGGTTCAAACCACTGACCATCTGATGAGTGGACCACCAGCTTGTGAAAAGTACTTGGAATACAGAAGTATCAAGTCCTCTGGAGAACATTTCTACATACAACCTCAGTTCATAATAAGATGAAGTCATTAGGAACTTCACATTTGATTGCTGTTAATTCATAAGGAATGTACTCATCATTTAGAACCATTATGTAGAACACAGACAACCAAAGCGGATGGACTCAAACACATCACATCATTTCTTCTTGGTTGAGCTTCCTGAGTGTTCCTATTCTGTTGTGTCGTGTCACACGTTGTCATCTTATTTCTTACTAGTCGTGTGTGATACTCACCGATGGATCATCTTGACTGTGTTACTGTCCTTTCCATTCATTTTGAATGATTAATCAGTTTTGGGGGTTTTGTCAATGCATGGATGCAAAACAAAAATAATCTACTGAGGTGGGTTGGAAATGTAAGGAGTGGAAAGTACTGATATTTGTGTTAAAATGTTAAAAATTTAAAAAGTTGATAGAAAGGTGAGTACTCAAGTAAAATACAGATACCTGAAAACTCTACTTAAGAGTAACAGAGTACTTATACTTTGCTTCCCATTTGTTCCGGGGATGAACCACACATCTCTGGAGCTGACACTAGATTTGTTCACCTCTCGCTCTAATGTTAATCAGATGTAAGAGGAATATGTTTAATTAAATATAATGAAAAAATAGAAAGGCTGTCATTACTGTAATGATCCTAAAGGTAACAGCTGGTTGTGATGGGGAGTTGAGGCTGATCTGATGGGTGAACCCACAGACACATTCATTATTCCAGATTAACGTTATTCCAGATTAACATCCACGTAGCGCCTGTTTGAACCCGGTGACCCCGGAGGTACCAGCAGCATCCCGCTGGGCCGGTGTGCTCTCACCTGTCAGGCTGTCGTAACACTCGATCTCGGTGCTCTCCACGGCTCTCCGCTGCTCGTCGGTCAGCTTGGCCGCGGCTTGGGTCAGCAGGTTCACCTCGGAGCCGGCCGTCCCGTCCCCCACATGCGCCCCCTTCAGCTGCAGCAGCGCCCGGTGGTACTTTCCGATCGCTTCCCGGAATTTTTTCTCCTTATAGCAGCGGTGACCCTCCGCCTTGAAGTCGATGGCCTTCTGGATCTTGGTCTCCATCTCCGTTTCAGCCGAGCCGGCTCTGTACCCGCCGCCGCCGCCGCCGCCGTCGCCTCCTCCGGCGGCAGCCGCCAGGCTCCGGCCGCCGGTCTCCGGGTAGCTCTTGAGGCTCTTGATCTGGTGCTGTTTGGCTTCCATGTCTCTCAGTGGAAGCGCCCGGAGCGGGCCATGGCGCTCAGACACGAGTGTGTGTTTTGTCGGGGGGGACCGGACCAGCGTGCTGTGCATAAAGGACGGGAGGCGGCGGCTGGACAGGCGGCGAGGCTCGAACAGCAGCCGATTTAACCCGACCGTCCGCGGCTTGAAGCTCCTGCTAAAAGACCGGAGTTAAAATAAACTTAAAGGGCTTTTTAACGTTATAATAAAAGACTAACAAAGATAAATAAATAAAGATTTATAAAGCTGACAGACACTCCATGTATCTCCCAGACATTAGAAAAACAGATTCATCGGTGTGGAGGGATGCTCGGTGGATTTCTAAGGTAACAGCCTCTGAGGGACGCGCAGCATCAGCACCACAAACAGCTCACAAGACAGCCTCTGCCGCACAGCATTGTGGGAGATAAAGCAGAAAGAGAGAGAGAGGGAGAGAAAGAGAGAGAGAGAGAGAGAGAGAGAGAGAGAGAGAGAGAGTGTGTGTGTGTGTGTGTGTGTGTGTGTGTGTGTGTGTGTGTGTGTGTGTGTGTGTGTGTGTGTGTGTGTATTTGAGAGAAAGAGAGAGAGTGAGAGGTCGTGAGGCGTTGCTGCAGTCCAATTTTCCTGGAATAAGCGCACAGATACATCCTGAAACGACTGGCAAAACAAATCCACACGTTTTATTGCTTTGTAAATAATGCTTTTATTTGCCCATAAATAATCACTATATTTAATGTTCTTCCCTGTCTATTTGTCCTTTTCACAACAGAATCTTTTCTTTATTGTCTGTCACTGACCGGCCTGTAGGCTACATCACCTATAGATGTCCCTCCATAAACATGACATTACGGCCAAACTGGAGATGTCTGAAGACTTCAACTGATGAAGGTTTGAAGGAGAGGAGGATGAAGGGCAGCGGGATGAGGAGCGAGCGGGAGCAGGGAGACAGCGACCTCAAGCGGCCACAGGCTGCACAACACCCAGGTCCAGAGAGAAGCCCTTTAGATAGGTTACAAAAATGTTTCTTCTCCTTGACTGTTGACGTTCATCTTTTATTGCGACCCTTTTCTGACATCAATGTGAATTGATCTCTACCATGTGCATAGAAAGTAGTACCGCATATGAAAATGCCCCAAATCAGAACTGAAGGAGTCCAATCCCATGATATGGTTTGTGTTGTTCATGTTTCAAAACAACAAACAACACACACAGACACACACATCTGAGTCACAAATGAGCAGAAAAATTTTTTCTCTCACTTTGACTTGTAGTATCAAGGTTGTACTAATTTCCGTCTGATACATCTGTTGAAACCTGCCATGCAAACTCTGCACAGATGATGCATTCAATGTAAAACCAGAAGAGGCTGTGAACTGGTTCCTCTGCAGATATCTGCACCACCTTACCATCTGTGAGATTTGATTCATCCAGCCCACAAGCAGGCAGAGGAATCCTCACGCGTTGAAGGAGCAGCCTGTCGCCTGTGAGTCACCAAACAGCTGGAGTTTCACTTTCACAGCTGTGAGGAAACTCAAATTAGCTCAACTTAATGTAGCCGCAAGAGGACACAAGCCAGTGTCTTATTGTGCCGGTCCCAAGCCCGGATAAATACAGAGGGTTGCGTCAGGAAGGGCATCCGGCGTAAAACTTTTGCCAAATCAAAGATGCGAATCAAACCTATGACTTCCATACCGGATCGGTCGAGGCCCGGGTTAACAACGACCGCCATCGGCGCTGTTGACCTACAGGGCGCCGGTGGAAATTGGATTACTGTTGGTCGAAGAAGGAGAGGAGGAAAGTGCGTTCGCACGAAGAAAGAGAAGAGGAACACCAAGAGTATAGGACTGAGAGTAGGGACGTTGAATGTTGGAACTATGACAGGAAAAGGTAGAGAGTTGGTTGACATGATGCAGAGGAGGAAGGTAGACATACTGTGTGTCCAGGAGACCAGGTGGAAAGGTAGCAAGGCTAGAAGTTTAGGAGCAGGGTTCAAGTTGTTCTATCATGGTGTAGATGGGAAGAGAAATGGAGTAGGAGTTATCTTGAAGGAGGAGTTTGTTAGGAATGTCCTGGAGGTAAAAAGAGTGTCAGATAGAGTGATGAGTCTGAAGCTAGAAATAGAAGGTGTGATGTTCAATGTTGTTAGCGGGTATGCTCCACAGGTAGGATGTGAGCTGGAGGAGAAGGAGAAATTCTGGTCGGACCTTGATGAAGTGATGCAGAGCATGCCTAGAAGTGAGAGAGTTGTCATTGGAGCAGACTTCAATGGACATGTTGGTGCAGGAAACAGAGGTGATGAGGAGGTGATGGGCAGGTTTGGTATCCAGGAGAGGAACGCAGAAGGACAGATGGTAGTTGACTTTGCAAAAAGGATGGAAATGGCTGTAGTGAATACTTTCTTCCAGAAGAGGCAGGAACATAGAGTGACCTATAAGAGTGGCGGTAGGAGCACACAGGTAGACTACATCTTGTGTAGACGGTGTAACCTGAAAGAGATCAGTGACTGCAAAGTAGTGGTAGGTGAGAGTGTAGCCAAACAGCATAGGATGGTGGTGTGTAGGATGACTCTGGTGGTGAGGAAGATGAAGAGGGCAAAGGCAGAGCAGAAGACAAAATGGTGGAAGCTGAAAAAGGAAGAGTGTTGCATGACTTTTAGGAAGGAGTTAAGACAGGCTCTGGGTGGTCAGGAGGTGCTTCCAGATGACTGGACAACTACAGCTAATGTGATCAGGGAGACAGGTAGGAGAGTACTTGGTGTGTCATCTGGAAGGAAAGTAGATAAGGAGACTTGGTGGTGGAATGAGGAGGTACAGGAGTGTATACAGAGAAAGAGGTTAGCCAAGAGGAAGTGGGACACTGAGAGGACTGAGGAGAGTAGACAGGAGTACAGGGAGATGCAGCGTAAGGTGAAGGTAGAGGTAGCAAAGGCCAAACAAGAAGCTTATGATGACTTGTATGCTAGGTTGGACAGTAAGGAGGGAGAGACTGATCTATACCGGTTGGCAAGACAGAGAGATAGAGATGGGAAGGACGTGCAGCAGGTTAGGGTGATTAAGGATAGGGATGGAAGTCTATTGACAGGTGCCAGTAGTGTGATGGGAAGATGGAAAGAGTACTTTGAAGAGTTGATGAACGTGGAAAATGAGAGGGAACAAAGACTAGAAGAGGTGACTGTTGTGGACCAGGATGTAGCAAAGATTAGTCAGGATGAAGTGAGGAGGGCATTGAAGAGGATGAAGAGTGGAAAGGCAGTCGGTCCTGATGATATACCTGTAGAGGTATGGAAGTGTCTAGGAGAGGTGGCGGTAGAGTTTCTGACTGGGTTGTTCAACAGGATCTTAGATAGTGAGAAGATGCCTGAGGAATGGAGGAGAAGTGTGCTGGTGCCCATTTTTAAGAACAAGGGAGATGTGCAGAGTTGTGGCAACTACAGAGGAATAAAGCTGATGAGCCATACAATGAAGTTATGGGAGAGAGTAGTGGAAGCTAGACTAAGGGCAGAAGTGAACATTTGTGAGCAGCAGTATGGTTTCATGCCAAAAAAGAGTACTACAGATGCAGTATTTGCTTTGAGGATGTTGATAGAGAAGTACAGAGAAGGCCAGAGGGAGCTGCATTGTGTTTTTGTAGATCTGGAGAAAGCTTATGACAGGGTGCCCAGAGAGGAACTGTGGTATTGTATGAGGAAGTCTGGAGTGGCAGAGAAGTATGTTAGAACGGTGCAGGACCTGTATGAAGACTGTAAGACAGTGGTGAGGTGTGCTGTAGGTGTAACAGAGGAGTTCAAGGTGGAGGTGGGACTGCATCAGGGATCAGCTCTGAGCCCCTTCTTGTTTGCCATGGTGATGGACAGGCTGACAGACGAGGTTAGACAGGAATCTCCATGGACTATGATGTTTGCAGATGACATTGTGATCTGTAGTGAGAGCAGGGAACAGGTGGAGGAGAAGCTAGAGAGGTGGAGGTTTGTCCTGGAAAGGAGAGGAATGAAGGTTAGCCGCAGTAAGACAGAGTACATGTGTGTGAATGAGAGGGACCCAAGTGGAAGAGTGAGGTTAGAGGGAGAAGAGATCAAGAAGGTGGAGGATTTTAAGTACTTAGGGTCAACAGTCCAGAGCAATGGAGAGTGTGGAAAAGAGGTGAAGAAGCGTGTCCAGGCAGGATGGAACGGGTGGAGGAAAGTGTCAGGTGTGATGTGTGATAGAAGAGTTTCAGCTAAAATGAAAGGAAAGGTTTACAAAACTGTGGTGAGACCAGCGATGTTGTTTGGTCTAGAGACAGTGTCACTGAGGAAAAGACAGGAGACAGAGCTGGAGGTAGCAGAGATGAAGATGCTGAGGTTCTCTCTGGGAGTGACCAGGAAGGATAGGATCAGGAATGAGTACATCAGAGGGACAGCACATGTTAGAGGTTTTGGAGATAAAGTCAGAGAGGCCAGACTGAGATGGTTTGGACATGTCCAGTGGAGAGATAGTGAATATATTGGTAGAAGGATGCTGAGTTTTGAACTGCCAGGCAGGAGGCCTAGAGGAAGACCAAAGAGGAGGTTTATGGATGTAATGAGGGAAGACATGAAGGTAGTTGGTGTGAGAGAAGAGGATTCAAAGGACAGGGCTAGATGGAGGAAATTGATTCGCTGTGGCGACCCCTGAAGGGAAAAGCCGAAAGGAAAAGAAGAAGAAGAAGAGCTGTGAGGAAACTCAAATCTGACTAAAAACTCCAACACCATTCTCTCATTGTTGTCATGAATAATGATAATCATTGTGTATCTACAGTCAACACAGCTGTTCACTCTGTATATCAGTTTACAGCAGCTACTGGCATCTGCATGCTGTAGAGATAAAGTGTAACCATCAATTTAGAAGTTCTAAGTGACACAAAGCCGGAGCTGTTTTTGGTCTCTTAGTTTCGCTGTTTGAAGCTCTTTACACTTATTAAATATTGGTGGGGAAATTGTCTTGGTCTGAATTATTTAATAGATTAGCCACATTTTAAAAAAAAATCTCCATTATGTTACTGCACCTGAATGATGTAGTCTTGTCATAACTTATATTAACTTGATCAAACTGCTCCTAGATTTTGGATTCACATAATTTGATGATTATTTTACTAATTGTACTTTTATTCAATAAACATTCAGATGCTTCAGCATTGTCAACTAGTTTGATCTTATTCATAAGTATTAACATTATCTCAATACATAGCAGCTGTTTCCTCTTGAACCAGTTTTCTGCATGCATGTAGGTCAAACATGAAACTTAAGTTTTAAATAAAACTCCATTGATCTTCAGAGAAGTTCATCATCACTGAGAATATCATTCATTCATCGTATTGAACATTCATCTTTAACTGTTTATCTTAATCTGGGTTATATGTTTATGCTGGGGCCTAATCAGCCCAGCTGACTAGAGGTGAGTCGGGGTACACCCTGGACAAGTTGCCAGCTCACAAGGCAAGACTGAAAATATCGAAAGAAAAATTAAATAAGACAATCATATTTCACTTTTTTGATTTGCCCAAAATACTGTTTGAAAATAATTTAAAAAAACTTACAAGAAACATCAGATTCTTGTATTTTATTGTCACATATTCTACTCAATAAAACAATGAGCAATTGCACAAAACATGACACAAACAGGTTCTCATGTCTTTTTCCCAGGAGTGTAAATCTACCTGTATTTATGGCAGTAATGCATCTGAATGTTACTCAGTTCCATCGCACATGTACTTGTTCTGAGGAGGGCGACATAAATGTTTCAAAGGCCATAAAAATCTAGATCTGGGTGCCAAAGCACAATCTGATGAAGCTCCATTAACACTGACAGTTCAACCAGCATTACACTGCTGTGAGAGAAGCAAAAGTTGATCAGGATTGATAAAATACTAAAATTTTGGAGGGGCCTATTCCCAACACAGCGCCTCAGTGGACCTGAACCCCACTGAGATGCTGTAGTGGGACCTTAAAAAAAGCTGTTTGTGGCTGCCCTATAGCCAGTTTCCACGCTTGATTTAAACGCTGGACAATCCCTTTTCTTTATGTAAAATTTATATTTTAAATGTAAGTTTCTGATTACTCAATCGCCTCTGCTTACAATTAAATTCCAAGTGAAGATGTGAAACAGTCTTGGTTTGATCCATCAGGTCCAACAGCTTCTCTGAGTTTCTATATGAGGATACACAGACAAGGATGTCCACATAGAAAAATATGCAGAACTGGTTCTACGTTGTTTGAGATCAAGTCTAACAAATCTATACATTGCATTTTGTAATATTCTACAGATCAGACCTTCAAGTAGGTGGCTGTAGAAAGTGAGCAGTACTATGTTAGAAAATCTGACATTAATGTCTTGAGGTGTGAAATTCTACTCCGCAAAGTGCAGAAAAGGAGGCGCGGTGCTTTTCCATTTGAATTTACTTTTTCTGCACACTGAAACAAAAAAGCAAGAATTTCAATGGCACTTTCCGATGTGGCTGAGGAGGTAATTCAAGGTGGTGAAATAACAAGAAATATAAAAAATGTAATCATAAAAATAGTTTGTTAGTTTGACGCTGGACTGCCGTTTCAAAATTTGAAAAGTCAAAAAAACCCAAAAAACTCTGACATGAGATTCAACAGTACATTAGAATTGTAATTACATTACAGGTGTTAAAAAAACAACCACAAAGTCCATCTCAGAGAAAAACTTTCCACTACAGTACCTTACTGTATTTACTGAGGATGACTCGGAAAGATAAATTTTTTTTTAAAGCAGCATCTTTAAATGTTGTGTAACCGGGGAAAATAAAAACCACCATAATGGCGGCGAGGTTGATGTCATGCTCATGCTCATAAATCTAGTTCATAAATATGTATTTCATCAAAACGATAAAGGGCAGATATGACAGACACGACAAAAAGCTTCCTGTCTGAGCAACACGTTACACGGAGAATTAAAAGCTTGGACACTGATAGATGATCTTCCAGTGATAAAGTGTCACCAAGTAACATCAGGTATTCTATAAGTAAAACCCTGACAAGTCATCCATCACTCAGTCTCAGCACAAATTCAATCCAATCCGCAGTCCTGGATAAAATGCAAAAAGATACAAACGGATAATTTAACCCTTCTTACGAAAAGAGTGAATAATTTTAGGGGTTTCAGGATCCATTAGGTTCTTTTGCTGCCCAGTCTTTTAAAAACACTAACAGCCCTGACATCCATCTGTGCACCTAAACTCTCTCCTCCACCTACGGCGCCTGTGCTGCTGCTGACCTTGGGACTGGCTATGGTTCGTCTCTTCAGAGCTCTGGGCCTGGTGCTGGTCGTCACCCTGTTGTCCTGCGTGTCGGCCGGCTTTGGCGCCGACGCCGTGGTCAGGTGTGTGGCGGGGACCTTGCCCAGTCTCTGAAGCACGCTAATCTTGGCAGGGAGGAGGCCGTTAGTCGAAGAGGACGAGGGAGTCTCAGATGGAGGTAGTTTGAATTTTCCTCCCAGGCGCCGTAGGGTGATTGGGGCTGATTTAACTGCTGGTTCTTTTCTCTGGGAGGGAGACGACTTCTTGAGTACACCAGCGTACTGGAGGACAGAGCCGTCTGTGTCGCTGTCATCCTCGTGGTCTTCAGCCATGCTTGCAGAGACTTTTGCAGGCATTGCCTTCTGTTCTTCTTGCACCTCTCTGTCCAGACGGCTGAACACACCAGTGGGCTGCCAAACATACACATTATGAGCGCGGAACTTATCTTCCTGTCTGCATCCAATACAGTCCAACAAGATTTAAGAAATAAAGTTCAGTGTGTCTCACCTTGATGTTGGTTGTTGTGTCTGCTCTCGATTCGGCACCAAGTCTTTCAAACACAGATGTGCGTTTTAAACCTTTAAGTAACATGAGAGACTGTTACAAAGGTGAGTTCATTGTTGGTGTGGATTTTAATATCTGTAGAGTAACTTACAAACAGCTAGAGAAGAAATCAAAATCATCATGCAAAAGCAAACGCCTCACAGCTTTAAAGTATTTCAATCAAAATGATAGACATGATCATATTTAATGCTCTGGCTTTTCTTTTACAACTATCCAGATTTGATAGTTTGATGGTGACTTTTATATCACCAGAAGAAAAAAATTAGGTTTTATAACACTGGCAGAATAACTGAGCTATGTACATCCGGAGAATTCAGATTAAAAAAAGTAACATCTAGGTGGTGAGAGACAGAAGAACACAGGTTAGCACAGTGGGTTTGAGGGGTGTGAGTAAAAGGGTTCAGAGGGTTAAGTGAAATCAAAGCTCACAGAGAATGTGACACAGAGTCATTCAGGTTGAGTTGATGTAATCTTTTAGTTTGGGTTAGCAGTGATGTGCATCAGCATTATTGGAGAGGTTTGTTGGCGAGGCCACTGGGCCAGGTCTACCTTTTTTGGCCTGCTGGGCCAGGATGCGGCGTGTACGAGGCGTGGTGCCTTTGGGCATGTTGACGATGTACTTGCCTTCCATCTCTGCTGTCACACGTCGCCGCTTCACTACTGGCGTACCAGTTCCTTCATCAGCCGGCTGACATACAACTGACAAAAAAGGGGTAGGGGCATGAGGGTGAGGCAGGGATATGAAAGAAAACAGAACTCAAGGGGAGGCTACAGAAGGAAAGGAAAAATGGGACTTCGGAGGGGAAAATAATTCTTTACAACAGCTACCTGCTTTGCTCATCTTGTTTGCTTGTGTGTTGGACACAGTGACAGACAGGCGGTTGTCAGGGCGACGCACAGGAGTGGCTGGTGGGGAGTCATGGCTCAAGGCGTTGGCAATCATACGAGTAGCAGCTGAGCAAAAGCAAAACAGGGAAAGGACCAGGCAATAGTGATTTAGCTTGTTTTCAGCAGGAACTCTGGCAAGATAGATTTGAAAATGTGCACCAAAAGAAAAGACTAAAAACAAGAGCTAGAAAAGCAAAATGTAGGTACTTACGGGTATTGGCTGTTCTTCTAAGCTCAGCTTTAACACTGGTCTGTCCTGAGGAGATGGCCTCTGTAGCCATTTTACACATGTCCTGTAGAGGTAACATATTATAGAGGTTAAGTAAAAGTTTATGAAGGCACCAAAGCCAACCCAGGTAGAAATAACTTTCTTCACAATATGAACCTTTGATCTCACCTGTCTGTAGACCTGCTTGGCATGTTTGAGAATGGCAATGATGTCACCAATGACTGTGATGCCAAGGTCCATCATGATGTCTTTACTAAGGTCCATTAGCATGTTCTTGTGAATTCTGCAGTGATATAAAAACCAGAAATTATTTCATGCACTCCTGCTTAGATAATATACAAACATTACATCACATTAAAGTTTTGTGATCTATATGTATACCAAGCAAGCTGGAGAGCACTGATTTTCCTACTTAAAAACGCATAATATAAAGAACGTTAAAAAAAAAACACCTGACTGCAGCTGACGGCTCACATCAGGGTGAGACAATGTCTCTCATATGAATGTTAACGACTCCTATGGAGTCGAACAAATCCCCTTATCAAAATAACACGCTCTGTTCAAGTCATTATTATAATTTGGAACTTAAGCAAAGTAGAGGTAATTGTTTTTCAGATTAACTCCCGTCTTAGGTGGTAGTTCAAACAAAATAAAACATTCCAATCCACAACAGTGTGTTTCAGTGTAGCATGATATTACCTGTTGTCCACAAAGGAGACGGCATAAGTGACCGCAAGGCCTGCTGGGATTCCAGCATCTTTAAAAAATTGAATCCATTCTGAGGTGGCTGGGGAAAAAAAGAAAATGTTGAGTCAAGTACGTACTGACCTACAGTACAACTGTTCTGATTAACCATGTTTGTGAAAATACTATATATGTAGCATATATATGATAAAAAAATACAAATTGAAAATGTAGTAGATGTTCAAATAACTTTCAACCTGATCAGAAATCCAGATCCAAACCTTACATGTATTTACACTAGGTAGTTTGGAGATATTTAACAGAATCATGTGAGAAACAAACAATCTGTTTTCTAGTGACTTTAGTTTGCGAGAAAACAACACTCGTTTTCAAACGAACATCGAATTACCCAAAAATCACGGTCCACGACTGATCTAAGTCCGCACAATGGAGGCTCGGCCTGGCATACAGAGGAGGACAGGCAGCATGCTGACCCCGGCCAGCTGCAGGTTATTTATAACACAAATAATTAAGGTCTTCAGACTGGAGCCGTCGAAAGCTTCCAGACCAGATTGATAGAAGACGACTCACGCAGAGAATAAAGTTCACACATGTCTGACCAAAACACAGCGACAAACCACGACCGACAACCACCTGAATAAAGAACTTTGAACAGCTTCCACTGATGGCAGTGCCGGCTGTCAGTACCGTTCAGCTCATCTAACACACACACAATGACTGCCTAGCCGTGCTAGCCGATTTAAACACACAGCCAAAACTCCACGCCGGGTGCTCTTTTGATATCTGCTCTACAAATGTTGAATGAATCGTTATAAAAATTTTATGAAGGGAAAATATGAAAACCGGTGAGTTAGCATCCTGCGTTAGCATTCCCGCTGGCGCTGCTAGCAGAGAGCTAGCAGGCTGTACCGGCACCGAACAGCAACCGGAGGAAAACCCGGTGAGGCGCCGCAGAAACCACACAGCAGACGGAGGCTAAAATAAAACCGAACGCCAAACACCTCCACGGTGGTTAAATAAAACCGCTGGCTCGCCGGGCCTTTGTGCCTTTACCTGTTGTCACGGACGCCATGTCTACAACGAATGTGCGGTGACGCTAATCTATATCCGGAGAGCTCGCGCGGCTCCGGTGACGCAACTTCCTCCAGGAGCAACAGCTGATGGGTAACCGGTGATGGTCCGTGTGGGATTTGTAGTCCAGGGAGAGGGCGAACGAGAAGAGCGGCTTCAGGTCGGACTGACTGGTGTAGTCCAGTAGAGTCCCGGTACCGAAACCACTGGACAATGAGACTCGTTACCGGTCAGAAGGGGGCCTTTGTCCCGACCCCCTCCTCCCCCGTGTGAGCCATCAGGGTGGGCCACACCCAGGTGTGAAGGGATGTTGTGGTGTGGTGTGTGTCAACATGTGTGTGTGTCAACATGTGTGTGTGTGTCAACATGTGTGTGTCAACATGCATCAAGTGGCTGAGAGATGGTGTCCTAATCCTCCTCCTGTGTTCAGTTTGACATAAATGGCCCCTCTACCTACTCTCAAACCATCTTTTTTATATAATCATTTTATATTTGTCATACCTGTTTATATTGTACATATCTGTTTGTGTATTGTAGTGTTAGCGTTGGTTTTCTGTGTATTGAGTCTGGTTTTTACTCTTTGCACTCTGCATTTCCTTTTTGTGCACCAATCCTGTCTTTCACACCTGTCAATACTGTTGTTTTGTGTGCCCTCATTTTTCCCTTGGGGACAAATAAAGTTTTTTGAATCGAATTGAATCTCTGAACATGACTGTCCTCCAAGGAGTGACCTGCGTTCTTCAAGTGGACAGCTGAGTCCAGTTGTCCCTCCTGTGTTGAGCCATACGCTGGTGTACAAGTGACTGCATTCCACGCTGTACTGGACAGCATGCATACACTGGTGTGTTTCCTTTGTAAATTAAACAGAGTAATGTAGTGGATGCTGTACAGGACACTACAATCATGATCAAACTGGAGAAAGTGTCTCTGAGCAGAGGAGGAGCATCAATCAGCCACACACAATACAGCATTTAGCTCCAATCCCTAGAAACCACTACACCTGGTGCAGTTTAAGGTAATGGCTCTTTTAAGGGTGGGGGTGGAGTAACGTCACCCATATGAATAGGGATGACTCCTAACCAGACTTATTGTCTTTGTGTATTGGGTCGTTGATTTGTTATTGGCTCAAACAGAAGATGACTCACTTTTTTTTTTCTCTCATTTGAATTATCGCCAAACGTTTTTGGGCAAACTGAATTTTTCTGCAGGGGTTGTGATGCAATGAGATATCAAGACTTCTAGAGATCTCTGATTGTCGGATTAATGTTTCTATAATCTAATTTTTAAGGAATGTAATGTAAATTGTGCAAGTCAGTAGCAGGCTCCATCGTTAAAATTAAAAAATACATATACAAATACAGGCTACATTTTAAATGAAGCCTGTTTCTGTAAGCACTTGGTGCTGCATCTTATCACCAATTTATTGCATTATACATGTTATCCATGTTTTTGTTTTAAGAATAATTTATATGTCCCTGAAATATTTTTAAAATTAATTCCTTCTACTTGAGCCATGCCAGGAATTAAGCACTGACTTTATCATTTTTTTTCTCTCATTCTAGATAAACATGCCACGAAAAGACGATGAATATCAGTTGTTTTCATACACAGTACATACATGAATATGATCACATTTCAGGCTATTTATTACTTCTTGTGTGGGTCAAATAGAGAACAGTAAAATGAAGGCCAAGTGTCTTAATGTGAGAGACAAATTATTTATTAATTTTTCCCAAGTTGGAAATGAATGGCATTTGGTCAATCATAAAGAAGACAACTCACCCAACTTTTGCAGTCTAGAAACAAACAACAACCAAAAAAAAAACACCCCAAAATGTAATGTAAAATTTTAAGGTTACAAAAAACATCAGAAGATGAAATACAGACACAGAAGATCACATAGTCTGCAAAAGCTGCACATCTGTCAGACATTTTGGTTACAAAAATAAGTCAATAGCATTCTATAGAGATATAGTAAGTAATGCTAAATCATATGCACTGATAAAATAGACTATTTAATTTTTTAAGCACCATCATGAGCTAGTTATGTGATCCATGCACCTTGAGCAACATCTGACCTTTAAGTCTGATGATGTCACTTCTTAAAAAGAGTATCTTTGGGCCTTTTAGTTCTTCAAAAATCATCAACTCATACTGAATATCATCTATTTCCAAATGTGACCAACTACATTAATTATGTCCCCCACCCCCTCAAAAAATGAAGACTGTCACAAAGATATTGTCACAAAAAATAATACAAGGAATGTACTTAAAAACATTTAGTTTTTTTAAATTGAACGTACCTATAATAAATGAAAAAATATAGTTTCATCAATATTACATGATTTACCGTGACAACACATGTGAAAAACAACATTTAACATTCTAACACAACTGAGTAATTACAGCAATACATCATCACACTGGACATAGGGTAGCAATCAGTTTAAACGCGGTAGGACTTGCTACATTATGTCTATCCAAGGGGATAATAAGTATTGCATTTCTTTTCAAAGAGAAACTAAATCAGAATGTAAATGGGACCCGTGGAAAAATAGAATCACGTAGCAACATTCACCTCATCATAGAAAAATAAGAAAGCTCTTATTCAGTTAAGACTAGCATAGCTGTTGTACAGTACACATGGGCGCAGGCAGTTTCTCTCTTATAGCTGGTAGTTAACTATTTCTCCTGGTCTTTCTATTCTTTCTCACTATTTCCAATTAATTAGCAGCCCGTTTGTTATTGTTACCCTACAGAATAACACATTAAATACGTGAGCACATTCAGACCACTTGAATTGTATCCAAGGAAGAGGAAACTGGATGAAGAATGAATCTAATATGTAGTGTAGGTACAGCCCACAGGACTACTGGGACCTGTTCTGTCACACTTTTAGACAATATTAAATCACGATGTAACCACTGAGTGATTACTGGGTTTTTAGAGCTTTAGCTGCTGGCAATTCACTGTGTTATTGGCTTCCGTCCTGAATAATACAACAGCAATGTTCAACTTTACACCATACAATGTGAAACTGCTTCGTCATTAGAGAATACCATAAGTAGCACCACAAAAACCTATTTACATGAGAACTATTGAATATGTTTTATGCTTTTTCTCACACAAGAACATATTCTCATCACATTTGCATTTGGAGAGAAATCAGAAGGCATCTCCAATATCTTATTCAACATTTTCAAAATCAGGTCTGCCCATTTTCTGACCACCAACAGCCAAATCTCGACAAAATCTGATATCATGAATAAAGGCATTGTTCTGAATGAAGATGTTTATTTATTGAAAATAAAGCTTCTATTCAGCAAATACAACCACAGATGATTTTATTCCAATTTAGAAAACATATTGGTTTGTGTACAGGAATGAATAAACTTTCTCATCATGATGTTCATATCAAAGCTAAAGCTGTGATTAACCGTCAAACACATTTCTATTGGAAAATGTTATTGAATGGTAGAATATGAAATACTTGATGCATAAATGCAATAATATAGTCTTTATACTGTAGTCTAAGCATTTTTAAAGTATCCACTGACTTTCAGTCTTTCTTTCCTCCGGTTTTGAATCTGGTAAAAATCAATTGGCATTAAGGTGTCAGTTGTAATGGGACAGACCTCAGAGAAAAAAACAAACAAACAAACAAACAAACAAACAAACAAACAAACAAACCAAAAGGTGTTACCACAACCTTGTAACATCATAATTATAAACATACATGTAATATAACTTGAATAGTGCTTTACATTGTTTATAAAACATAAATACATATTAATAGAGGCAGTGACATCGTGCTTCATGTTTAGGGACAGGGTATACTTCAAATTTATTACATTTTTTTGTTCCTTTAGAAAAATATTTATCTGAAAACTAAACCTCCGTAACATTTTTTCTTGTTCTTCATTGACAAAAATATCCCATTTAGATCTGCAGACATTCATACTTGACAATCATGGTACATACATTCATATATACATGATACCTGTATATACTGTATGTATATGCATATAGTCTTAGAATTAGATTTTTTATGTAGTGCACAACATGCCTCCGAAGTTGCCAAAAGAAAATACAGTGAAATAATGAAACAATAATTACAAAGCAATAATAGCAACAGTTATAAGGACATCTTCTGATTAAAAAAAAACCAAAAGAAAAAAAAATGGCAACAGTACAAATGAAAGCAGAGGTCAATGCAAAACAAACACATAAACAAAGATAGACATAAAAATATAGAGCAATTCTCACTTAGACAGGCAAAACAAATTATACAAATTCACAGGCATAGAGAGGACGCAAACTCCAAAACATCAGCCTACATGATCGCTTCTTTTGTTTCTGGGTCTTGCTTTGTGCACACTCTGTCAAATCAACCTCAGTAAAGAAAGAAATAAATGGGCCAGGTGCCTCAGAGTGGACACACTCACAATAAACGTACCCTAGCCTGGTCTCCATCAAGAGAGCTGGGGGGGGGGCACAGAAGCTGCTGAGCCCAGTGTTTCGAGGTTGTCTGAATCACCACACAAAATGTGTTTTCTCTCAATAAAGGCATTGGTTCACATCTGATTGATTCTGAGAAAAAACGCGGATCTTGATGCAACAAAACGTCTGCATCTTCAGTTCAGAGACGTCAAAGCGATGGTGGGAATATGCACACGTAGGGGCCCAAAGTGATGAGGCTCTGCGGTATGGAGGTGTTTTTACTGAGGTCACCCTTACACGCAGTTTGCAAGAGCAGATCTTTTTTTTAATTTTTTTTATTTCTCAGTTGTGTTTTTTTTTTTTTTTTGCTTTGTTTTTAACATTAGCTCTTTCTTTGTTTTCAACATTTGGTTTAAAAATGGATGATACGGATTGGAGTCATCCTCTTTATCCATCGTCTGTAACTGTAATGATTTGAGTCTATCCGACTAGGTAGCATGTTCCTGCTCTCATCCTGCTAAACCTCTCTCCATCCTCACTTTGAACACCTTGGATGTGTCTAATCATTGTTTGAACAACAAAAAAATGGCTCAGCAGAAGACAGTGGCGTCCGTCTCGTGTGTTGCTTTCATTGATTATGTGCGTGTTGAAGTATTTAGCTGCTGTTTGCTGTAAGGATCCGCTTTGAGTGATACACTCCGTGAAATAAGTTCTTCTGTAATGGGGGGGTTGCATCCATGTTCTTGTATGTGAGGGTGCAAAAGGGCGCATTAGTTGGGCCATCATTCACTCAAGGTCCCAAGGGCTGGAGGAGGTCTTCGGGCTCTCGGGGTTCAAAGACTTCAGAGAGAGGGAGAAACACAGACACAAGAGGAGAAACAGATGGGCAGATGGGTGGCATGGCACGCAGGCAGATGGCAGAAGAACTTTTCTTTTTAAACAACAGAAGAAAGCACACGTTTTAGCAGAGGCTGTGACACCTAAATCCCATCTTGCCAAGTCCAAGCAGCAAATGAAGAAGCAGAGGCAAGTTGAGCAGATGAAGGGTTAGAGGTGAGCAAATAATCAGCCGTTTGTATTCCCCAAGAAAAGCCCCTGATCAAAGTGTCTTCATTCCTTTTTTTTTTTTTTTTTTAGAGCTTCACAAATACATTCAGCAAAGTGGAAGAAGGCAGAGAAGGATGGAACAGGATGAGAGCAAGAGCATTGGAAAAGGGTCAACCAGCAGAGGGAACAAGGTGGGGGCACTGGTGCTTGTCGGAGTCTCACTCAGTGGACTGTACATGTTAGAGATTTGAGACTATTTTTTGTCAATATGTTAATTCAGGCAACTTGGACTGGATCTTGTGACTCAGTCTTTGCTCAAAAGTTTGGACAGGGAGTTCAAACTTTTGACCGGTACTGTAGATTGTCCAGTTGCAGCTTTTCCGATAACACAAAAGGTAAGATTAATGGTTTAAGCTCAGCGTTATTTAAATGGCTCTTGATTGGAATGTTTTTCAAAATGTGCAAAACATGAAGCCAATCAAAAATACTTGATTGCTTGTTTGTTTTACGATGAGACTGATGGTTAATGTGCATGTACTTGCCTCAGCCTCTACTTCCAGCGAGTGCAATGTGTGTGTGGATTGATATGTGTGCCTGTGTGTGTGTCGGTCAGTCAGAGTGCCAGCAGTGAAGGAGAGTTCAGGGAATCAGATGACTGCTCGCTACTGCTGTTCCGCTGGTTGGCACTGACCCCGCAGGCTCCCTCTGGGTAGGTGAACACAAATGAAGATGTGTATGAGGCGTTGTAGCTGGCAATGGCCGCATCGTCATTGTTACCACCACCACCACCACTGTCGCTGGGCATAAGGCATGGACCGGCTGGTGCCCGCTCACCTGAGCCATAGAAAGAACTAGAAAACTCTACCTCCTGCATTATCCCTGGCTGAGGCTGCTGTTGGAGTTGCTGCGGCTGAACCATTGGCTGGGGCTGTGTAGAAGCTGGATTGGCTGTATAAGGAGGAGGCAGATAGAAAGTATCCTCCTTGATGGTCAAGCCCACATTGGAGACAGAAGATTGCAAGGTCTGGGGAGGGAGCTGGGACTGCATTGGAGGGAGCTGTGATGAGCCTTGCTGAGGTTGGTCCTGGTACTGGATCTTACAGGTTGGCTGATGGGCCACCAGGACGAACTCCAGTCGCTCCTTCTCCTTCTGCAGCTCAGATATCTCAGCTTCCAACTCGGCCTTCTCCTCCTCCAGTATGTCGGTCTCCTGTGGGCAGGCACAGAGTGGGGAAGAAAGACACGGAAGAAGACAAAGGTGGGTGAGATGTGCAACAGAAAGCAACACAACGTCTCTAAGGTGGACGCATCCGTGTCAGCGGTAATGCTTCCACCCCTTCAGGTTGATATGTGTGAAATCTTATGTAAGAGACATTAATATGATAACCCTCCTATTTACATACACACTGCTGTACTGTGGATGGTCATGTTTGTCTTAAAATGAAGGCAGCATGTAATTAAGGTCATTGCTCATTATAACAGCGTCACACTCACTGACTGTAGTCTGTCTGTCAGCTCTCTCCGACGGTTTCTGCATTTGGCAGCAGCCAGCTTGTTTCTCTCTCGTCGAACTCGCCTCTTCTCCTCCTCCTCAGGTGTCAGCTAGAATAACAGAGAAAGCATCGACGGATTAGGATGGGAATTTTCGGCATGATTCTCGAAAAAGTAGTCCTATCGTACAAATAGCAGTGTTGGCACACAGGGTAGGCGATGGCTGTCCTGAGAGTGAATTCTGTCTTTTCTGAAGGAAAGGTGTGATAATATTTTTCACATTCTGATTGTATTTTTATCCAGTTTGTGTTCTCCTCCCACAAATCCCTTTTACCAGCTCTGTCCAGACCTGATGTTCTCCAGCCTAATAGGTTTGTGTAAATGAGAAGTCACCACTGTAGACAGTGAAGTGCCATTTTTTGCTACTTTTAGCCTGAATGTGTTTGTGCATACTAATCATTAACGTCACAGAAAGCTTGATCTGATTCAGCCAATTAGCCATGTACCTGCACTGCATATTCAACACGAGAGTCAACAAACAAACCGAGCAAACACACACACTTACTAACACACCAACATCTCCATCTTCACTCACAGACTCTTCTCGTGCACGGCGGCTACGTGTTCTGGAATGTCGGATCGGGCCTGGAGCTGGGCCCGGATCTGAACTTGGAGGGGTGAACGCAGACCCCGAAGAATAACTGGGACCCGGCATGTCGTACGGGTCAACCAGCGATACTGGTTGGGTCATGGTGGTGGTGCCAGTGGACCCACTTTGCCCAGAGGCCTGAGATGAGACGAGTGTTGGTTGAACCATCCACTGCAGGTCCTGACTGGTGGTGATGGCAGTGACTGTTGGCACGAATGAACCGGGCATCTCCCCTTGAACACTGGCCCCCGGCCCGCTGTCCACAATGCTCAAGCCAGCTCCTGCTGACACACACTCCTGAGTAGGAACAGGAGCAAAGATAGAGTGAACCTGTTTAGACAAACCAATGCAGAAATGCACATGGAAACAAGTTAGAAATAGTGAGATTGTAATTTAAAAAGAAAAAAACGCTTTATTGGAGCTACAATGACACCTCCAGTAGATAAAACCACTCCTTATGGCAAAGAACTTGGTTTACAACAGGATGAAATGATGCACTTCCTTTCTCCTGAATATATGTGTGCTCACAGGACATTTTAAAGTCCTCTTATATTCATGTCTACCACTGGACAGAGTTTTTGATTCTTGTTACCAGAGGACCAGGACAACAAGAAATGATCACGTCTGAATCATCTCTGGATAAACTTTACCTTACAGCCATGTGCTGCCATTGCTACCACATATTTTATTTCCCTGCTCTTTTTTTGTCAAATAAATGACATTAAAAATCTTAATCAATCTTATTCAAGAACATAGTTTAGAATGCAAAACACTTAACATTTAGATTAATGACACAACAAGTGTGGAAAATAGTTCTAAAAGTTGTGAAGAATAAAATTAGAATGTCAGTCATCTACATTGAAATTGCATTTTAATTTTAGAGTTTTCTAACTTAAAAGGACTAGGTCAAATAATTTTAGAAATTGACGTACAAAAAATGTGGAATTTTTTTTAAATAACATCTATTAAGAGATAAGTAAACAAATAACGTAAGAAGGACAAAAGGAGGGGCGGGGAAACTAGACATTCTAAGAAAAAATTTGGATTTTCTTTTGATTTCTTTCTTTAATTTTCTTTTAACGTTTTCATTCTTTTAGTATGAAGGCTTAAACACAGAATAGTGTATTCTGCCTGTATTTTAGTTTTTAGCTCAGACCAGAGGGGGACAGTATTCATTAACAGTCGCGCAAAAACGCGTGAAGACATTGGATCAGGAAGCCCTGAAAGAAACCGCGCCGACCAATCATTTCTCTCCGTCACCGCCTTCCTCCTCCTCCTCCTCCTCCTCCCTCTTCCTCCCCCGTCACACCCCCGGTGTTCCCCTTGGCAACTCGGCGTAGCGCTCCAAAATAGAAAAAGCATTTACGTCATGGCGAGGCCTGAGAGAGGCGCGCGGGTGCGCGCGCGGAGAGGGAGAGAGAGAGCAGCGGATAGGGGCGGGGCCACGACGCTGACGTAGGAGAGTTCCAGGACCGTGTCATCAGGGCTGCGGCATGCCGAGCACGCTGTCAGAGATGTAGCGCGTCCACCGCGGCGAGACCCGGACCGACGAGAAATAAACCCACACCGCACTGTTTACACGGGACGCTCACGGAGGCGGATTCACATCATTAAAAACCTCATATTCTGAAAAAATATTGATTAAAAACGCGATACCAAAGTTTTAGAAATAAGATATCTTAAATAAAACATAGAATATGATGTTTATCTATGTCATTTTACTTGTTTCAGATTGTACTGTCATGACATGCGTCGACATGAACGACGAGTTGATAATATAGCACATTTTAGGGAACACTGTTTCTTCTACTGTTTCAAGCCATATAAAACTTAAAATTCCAAAATATATTTATTATAAAAAAATATGTAATTTAATTATATGATAATAATAATTATTATTAGAATTATAAAATTGATAACACCTTTATCGTGTATTGATTTGTGGAAACCAATCTGTCACACAAATAAGCAGCTGTAAAATGAATTCTTTTTTCTTTCTTTTTTCCAATTCTTGATAATATGTGATTCTAAAATAGTTTACGAGTTACCTGTGGAGCACAGGTGGTCGGCGGGCTCCCGAAGGAGTCCACGGAGGAAAGGTACTGGGACTCTATGGATGGAGACGAACTTCCACGGGATCCGTTGTCTGGGTCACCGGGGAACCCTTGGTACATTTCCCCGGAGGGAGAGCGAGAGAACGTGACACCTGCAGTGACCGGTGAGAGCGCGATGTCACCTGTGACGACAGGTAGCGGCACGCACAAGAAGATTACTTAAGAAGAGGTACTGTAAGGAGAGAACGACTGATGTTATAGGCAGAAAGTTACATTGATGGATTTTAAAGACTATTATATAACCCCACCACCAGCGAGGCGCACTGAATAAAACTCCTCGACAACTCCAGACGCGTAAATTGTTGCGCGAAAGGACTCTGAACAAGGAAATCTATCCAGACATGTTTCTGAACTACTCTAACGCGCCGATTTAAAAAAAAAAACAAAAAAACAAAACAAACCTTGATCGATCATATAAAATAAAAGTCGACTTACAGATACTGATTTTTTTCGTATCACCCAGTGAGACGCTATTAGTTTCTTTCCAAAAAAGTTGCATGAAGAGGCTTAATCCAGTTCCCCGTTTTGAGAGGAAAAGTGTCCAAGTTGTGTTGAAACAGTCGCCACGTTTAGCTTTAAAATCCTCTGATCGCTCTTCTGTATCCGTGGGTAAAACGCGTGGCTATATATCCATAAAGTCCACGGAATGTGGGAGACGCGGACGTTAGCTTGTTTTACGGTGCACAGTAGCAGATCTTGTCTTATGAATGAATCCATCCTCGCCGAGTTCAACCACGGCACGTCTGGTCCCGCCTCGGAGTTCCGCTGACGTACATGCCCATATTTGTCCTTGTTGTGTTTGGTATCCTTGGTGACGTTGAGGGATTCCCTCACCCACTGAAACGGACCAGAAGCTCACCTCGCCAACGGATAATAATAGATTTTTTTTTTTATTCTATCAAAGGCAGGAGATAAGAGAATTTTTTAAGGAAACTTCAGCTAAATATGGAAAGTATATGTTTAGTTTAACCTGTTTGTCTATTTCGACTGGAATATATTTTGAGTCATGACTACGTCAAAAGAGCATTTTATAATAATTCTATAATGTATTCAGAAAGCTGTTCAGGAAGTGTTGTCTTCATTTACTTGAACAAAGCAGTTTATTTGTTGTTTGTATTGTTGTCAACATGGATCCCTATCAGTATTGGACAGACGATAAAAGACGTGATCTGCTGTGGTGAGTGGAGTTACCGCTCCATCCTATTAAATATCAAAAATAACATACAATTTGCTCATTTATGGAGTACCTATGTCATCCCAGGACGGAATCCCGTCAGGAATGTGAGGGAAATCCTGCTGTAAAGTTTCTCACGACACGCCCCCATGCAGTATTCCACTCCGATGGGTGGAAGACCTATTTCCATTGTGTTTGAACACTCCCACAGTTTGAACACGGTGGTTGTGGTAATCCCGTACACATGAGATTGAGAAATCATGTATCTATAAATCATATCCTAATGCATCCAGTCGTCCGGCCGGTCTGGATAGGGTGCCACGGAGCCCACGGAGCCCCGACAGGAGCGCGTCCACTCCCAATAAACATCCTGAGGACGATCGGTGAACATCAGCGCAACTCTGTCATCAGCAGTGACGGAAATCGCCGCCTGTCATTGCAAATATCATCCAGACGACTAGAACATGATTCATTATTATAGCCTACATGAGGACACCAGTGGGAATGTGGCAGGTGGGAGGCTGGCTTTTTTTGGGTAGTAGGGGTTGGCAAATTGAGAATGGCGATTTTAAAATACAAGGCTTACGTTTTTATTGCCTCTGATGTCAAACAATGTTGGGGGGGGGGGTAAGATTGCTGCTGTGTAAGGGATGATTTGAGAAAAGGCGTGAACAAAAGGAGAGGAGTTGGGGATAGCGAATTATTAGTCAGCTCGACAACGTCAGAGACGACGACCCACGGAGGACATTCTGTCCCATCCGGACTACCGTTACCGGTGCTACCGCTGCTGAAATGGGATGACTAAATCCTGAATGAAAAGAGCTCCAATTTAGGCGAATGGTCTGATAAAAGTAGGCGAATAGCTCGGAACCACGGGCGCACAGACGAAAACATAACGGGACCTGACACCATAAGAGTTAATAAATCATAAAGATGATTAGAATTGGTCTGCTGAATATGCTTCATATTATAAAACATTGATAAAGATGACAAGTTGACTCCACGGGGATCGTTCCAGACGTGCTCCCCCCTCTCCACGCCGTTAAAAGCTCTTAAACGCAGTAAATACCCGCGTAAATACACGATAATGACTTTAAACCCGGAGGCCGGGAACCATGTGCTATCCACGGGGCTGCTGCATGTGTATAGCGTTTGGTCGCCATGGATACGCCGTCGCCTCTGACGCAAGGACGTATAAATTTGGTCTTTTTTGTTATGCCGCCTAGCAACGGGTTTCCGTGGTAACCGGGCCTGACAGACATGCAATATGGCTTCCGGATTCTTTGCGCGCAGAGAACAGAGAGAGAGAGAGAGAGTTCTGACTGCGTCGATCTCTGTGGACACATGTCGGTCCGTGGGATTCACGTCGAGTGTGTTCTCATCACGGAAAGTTGTGTTGTTGTGTGTAAACGCGTGACGTTACGCTTTCTGTTCCGTGTTTTATGCGGATGATGGTAGGTTATGCAAATACGCACAGGAGGAACAGCAGTGCGCACCCGCGCCGCACGGTTTAACAATAATTTTATTCAAAAAAATAAGCACTGTGTTGTAAATGTGTGAGTAAGAAGCAGACTTGGACTCAGTGGTGTGCTTCAAAACAACGTTCATGTTCATGTAAAGATGGACTGTGTCGAGATTTGTCAACGACTGGAATGGAATCCGTGAAGTGCAGCTGCTTTTAGGTTCTTCATGCAAACAGTTGCTAAAAAAAAAACCACAAAAAAAAAAAAAAAACCCCGAAGCAATTGCAACTAAATCCCTTTTTTTCCCCCTCTCCCTTAAGTGTCCTTGATAATTTTTTGAAAGTATGTAAAAACTACTGCAGCATCGGTCTAAAGCACACACTGACACAGTCTTGCAAACGTCTGTAGTAGTCAGGGCTAAATTTAGTCTGCGCACTCCTCTCTCCAAACTATTTCTCTCGTCCACTGTTTGTTTACAACCTGTGGTGGTCTAGACTCCAGGCGGTCCAGGTAAAAAATAGCTGCAGTGCCGTCTGCTGCCACTCATGTGCTTTGTTTTGCTTGCCCCTGTCTCTTAGCGTATTTTCGGGAAGCCACCAAAGTTGCGCTGCGCTCTGCGCGCACAAGGCCGGCCCCTCGTTTCCCTCTGGAAGGCGGGCTGTGTTTGCCTGTTCTTCCTGCCCAAAATATTTGTTACCAGGCAACAGAACAGGCCTGTCCCACTTCAGAGTAGTGGTGGCTCCATATCACAACAACATTACATAACTCTCACAGGCTCTCCCCTCTTCACTGAGGGAAATATGATCCGTCCTTCTATGGCCAACCAAAATGTCTCACCCCATCACCCCCCCCCCCCCACACACACACACACACACATATCACTCAAACCAATAAAACTGAAACTGAGGCGAAGATTGTTTATGAAAAAGTTAGGCTCAACTTGACTTTTTAGCTCAGGCTTTAACTAAAAATCCCTGAAACTTATTAAAACATGCTTACATGTTTATAATTACACGTCTGTCATGTGGGAGATTGAGACCTGTCGCTGTAATAGCTCAATAATACATCTGTTTTAATTTTAATCCAGTAATTCCTCCTTGGCGAAGTCGAAATCCTTCCTTCACGCCTGTGTAAACATGGATCTTGTGTGCTGTATTAAGTTGGGATGAAACGAGTTCAGATGATAAATGATCATAAATGTTTGAGTTTGGCATATCATCTCTTCAAATTCTGAAAAGCAACTTCTGTCTTTCTTT